>NW_015112849.1:391971-461241 GCF_001443285.1 Poecilia latipinna
GTTCTACACCACCCAGCTCTACACCACCCGGTTCTACACCACCCGGTTCTACACCACCCGGTTCTACACCACCTGGTTCTACACCACCCAGCTCTACACCACCCGGATCTACATCACCCGGTTCTACACCACCCGGTTCTACACCACCCGGTTCTAGACCACCCAGCTCTACACCACCTGGTTCTACACCACCCGGTTCTACAGTTCTTCACTGAGAGAAGAAACTTTAAACTACTGCTAGCAGTTCAGAAATCACTGAACAGATTAAAGATCTGCTGCTTCTGGACCTGCTGACCTCTCAGGTTCTGGTTCTGCTCTGCATCCAGAACCAGAACCAAACATGGAGAAGTAGCATTCAGCTTCTAGGCACTGCAAATCTGGAACAAACTTCCAGAAAACTGTAAATCTGTCCCTCCGTAGCTTCTCGTTGGCTCTCTAGACTCCAGATTACATCTAAAGTCCTTTCAGTTTTTCACAAATCTGCAAAATTCACACAAAATCAGCAAATCTCCACATTTTATTCTAGTTTTACTGCAAAGTTTCTCAAATTGTTAAAAAACATTGAGTTAAGTGACCGCTCCCACAGCCTGAGACTGTTACTGATGCAGCAAGTAATAAAAAGTCAGATTTATTATCAAACATTACCACAAATATAAAATTCCTTACAAACATTCCTAATTTGAACCACAAAATCTGTCATTTTGATTGCAAAACCCACTAAAACAATCATAAAATCCTGGAGGAACAGTTATTTATTTATTTATTTATTGATATTTTAACAGTTTAATTGATTTAATCACTATATTCTGGCACACCGGCCCTTTAAGAACATTCGGATTGTTGATATGGCCCAAAATGAAAATGAGTTTGACAGCCCTGACCTTCGCCATCAACCCATAACTGGGGGTCAAATCTGAAGCAGCAGTTCACCGGCGGCTGAGAACGCTGCAGGAAGTCAGGCAGCACAGGCATGTCGCCCTACAGAGGACCTACAGCGATCTGCACACCTTCCAAAAACATCAGCTTTTGTCCTCAGATGGTCACAATCTGAGTCCTGAGGCGTTTTGTAAAACCCAGAATCCTCCAGAATATGCTGACATATCACAGGACATGGATTAAGTTCCTCTTTAGTGAATCTTGCCTTGCAGCTTTCATGCAGTCTGTGCAGAGACGGATTAAACCCAAACTGTAAATGGGTCATTGCATTGCTGAGTTGTTTTTGGTTAAAATGGATCCGTCTATTTTGAATAAAACGCTCAATAAACAAAAAGAGTTTCTTAATTTGACAACTTGGACGTGGAATAATCCCGAGTCTGGCTTTGACCCTGGGATGAACCGACTCAAACACCTTCTGTCAACACATGCAGGTTGGGGATGGGGTGAAATTAAACATCGGTGAAGAAATGCCACATGAATCAGACAAAGCGCAGGAGGAAACGTGAACAAAGTGAAGGCGGGAAACAACCGGGTCCTTCAGGCAGAAGCTGTGAATCCACCGCCGCTGCAGGAGCTTCTTCTGCATGACGTCCGGCTGGCACACAGACGAGGATGACAAAAACATTTGATACGGTGAAGACATTTTTCACACCAGCTGGTCATTTACAGAGGCATGTTTTCTTCGCTGACCAACCTTAATCTGACCTGTGAATCACTGAGGGGAGAGAAAAACTCCAACACCTCAGGAACGAACCAACTGCACCATCCACATCCTCTAATACAGAAAACTGATGACAGTCAAAGGAGACCAGATTATGGCTTCCTTCGGTTTGATCTTCAGTGATGATCCTTTGGTCATGAAGAGCTAATGTTGCACCCAGTTGAGTCTTATTGTCAATAAATTCAACTAAATGCCCAGATATGGCACATTGTGCATGTATCTCTTTCAAATTGGTGTTACTAGAAGAAAAACTTTCATTTTTGTCTTTAAAACTGTTTTTTGGATGGTAAAGGAAACAAGCCCAATGAATTGAAGATGATCTTTTTCTGCACTTACAACATGGAAACATGTTTCCTTTCATAAATCCTTATTTCTAAGATATTTGCACTAGAAACTAAACAAAACATACTTGGTAAGATCTTGTGTTTTAATGAGCTCGCCAACTCAACTGCCCCTTGTTGAAACCCAGCCGAGGTCGTTCAAACTCCGGATCCGTCCCGATTACTTTTCTTTCTGGGTTTTCCAGGTAAATGCTACTGGAAGGAGGACCGAGGGAGAATATATCCCCTGTGGCATCCGATCAGACAAATGAAAAGCAGTGAAAACTAACCGGGAACCGAAACCAAAGTGGCCTGCTGGCATCATCCCAGCGATCTTATCTTTAGATCCGTGTTGAAGCCAGCAGTTCATTTCACATGAATCAGAAAGGCAACTTTCAACGGCGCCGATTCCTGAAATCATTCCTCTGTCAACCGTAGTTTCCTTCAAGAAAACAGACTGTCAATGTGACTTTGCATCAAAAAGGCAAGAAAACTGCTGCAAGCCAGAAAATCCCAACCAACCAGTAACTGAATTACCAACACAAAGTGAATTCAGCTGAAGGATTGGAGCCACCAGTGAAGAGCTTGATAAAAAGGTCAGCAGGTCAAAGAGTTTCTGCAGGGACAGCAGGGATAACAGAGGAAAACACTTTCCTTACAGAAAAACACACTGTCCTTGAGGAGGCGGCACAGAGAACTGAGGGAGTTTATTTTCTGAGATGAAGCATCCTAAGAAATCCTGATAATGAGAAGAAACGGTGAGTGCTGCGCTGAAAGCATCCTGAGACCATTCAGGTTTGGAGTGTGCTCACTATTCTACCTAAAAACATCAGAGTGAACAAAGAGCGGGACCAAAACACAACCCACCACAAAATGCACCCAATGTTTCAGCAGCACTTTGGACACGGCATGGAGAAAGGAAAATAATGAAATCTGAATATTCAAATCATGGTTCCAAACTTTAAGAACCTTCAAAAAGGCATAATATTTACCGTAAATAGTCTCTGATTTCATTAATTACAGCCAGCAGTGAGGTTTGCTTTGCATCTCATTTTCTTAACATGTCTCAGAACAACACACACTGGAGGCCATGAAAATATGTCGTTCATTTCACACACACACACAGATAAACTCCTACTTGGGGAAAACAATGACGACTCCATGTGATTTCTTGTTTCTGCGGCTCGTTAGCTCGGTGCGACAGATGGAGCCGGCCGGCCGGCTGCAGAGCGGGTCGGGACGCAGCAATCCGCTCGCCTCCTTTCCTTTTGTTTTCCTCCAGTTTGGTGAAAAGATCATCCTGATTTCTGCTGGTTGCTCAGCCACAGTTGAAACGATCTTAGTTGATCTTTCTGTTGCACGGAGACGTGGAACGAATGTTTTAAGTTTAAACAACATTTAGAAACTTTTTGCTGTTCCTTCCTGCTCTGCTGGAGGTCGGGGTTTTCTGACTTGCCTCCTGCAGTTTTTCTTATTTCTAATCACATCGTTAGCAAAGAATAATTAATCTTCCTGATTAAAAGCTCACATACCAAAGCATTACTCTGCACCTCATTACAACTCATTATCTGTGCTACATCGTCAAACTCCTGGTGCAAATTTATGCTTCGTCTTACAATTTTTATTGTTTAGGCGCTAATTACTAAGTACTGGGATTTAGTTTGGCAGGTTTTAATCAATTAGTTTCAACTTCAAAATCTAATTTTATAAATTGCCGTCATGTCTATTGTTCAGAAACACTTGTGAATTGTCTTGAGATGAGTCAGACTCTAGTGTCACCAAAATATGTGGGTCTTTATAGAGACTTTAAATTTAGGCGGTTACATGCGAGCATCAGATGTAGAGGTGTGGGATGTGCGAATCACTCCTGTTCACACTCAGATAAATGAAGTGGAGGTGAGATCGCCCGCCATGTGCCGCAGCAGATGACTGGGAAAGTGTTTGCAGCTCTGAGGTTCTGGTGGCGTTTCTGAATATTTAAAGGTTTTCAGCCTGAAGACTCAGTGGTGACTTCACTCCTCTGCCCTTTCACGGATTCAGAGTTGTAGGCAGTTCAGGCTGATCACTTTGAATCTGAAGGCTCTTTGTTCAAAATGTAATAGTTACACAACAAATTACAATTACTGACTAGGTAATTACTCTTCTAAACACAATATTAACTATTCTAAAACTGTGGAGCAACTAAAAGCAGCATTTATTAGTAATTACAAAAGAGGGAAGGAGGCATCAGCTGACTGAGGGAGTAAAGGAACAAAATGACAAAGAGGAGAAATAACAACCTGACCACAGGGTTCAGTCTTTGGTGCATTTTCCCCTTTGACCAAATAATGCTCTATGCTGATGACATTCAGCTCTTCTCAAATTTTAGGAAAACTGAGTATTTAAAGCTGTTCTTCTTGATTAAATGTATCAAACATACAAACAGTGGCTCTGTGAAAACTACTTGCTTGTGAACGATGAGACTGAAACTAATTATTGCCTCTGAGACCCGAATAACTTATATCAAGCATCGTCTTGGTTTATTGGCCTCTTCTGACTCTGTCATGTCATTTTAGTGCCAGTCTCATGGATTAATCAGAAACATTATAACAAGGTAAACGGGGCACCGGTAGTGCCACCGGTGCTACAGCCACCGAGCTCCGTTAGCATTTAAAGAGCTTCCAGCGCTCTGGTGGCAGCGGGGTTTAGGCGCTTTGTGGATAAAAACTGTCAGCTCGGCATTTGTTTTTAGCTCGTTAAGGTAACTATAACCTCTTAGAGCCTTTGTTTTGCTCGTACAAATGACAAAGTCTTCTGGAGAGAAATGTTGAGGGCACAAATGTAGGTCCTTTGGAAGTTGTGTTCGGTTTTCTCACTGCGCTCCTTTTTCTTTCATGTGGGAAATTATCACTTTTTTTGGTTACCTCCATGGGTGGAAAATATAACAAAATATATACATTTTTGAAGTAGTTATGAGTTTTGGATTATCACAAACATATTTTTTTTAGTTGATAGGAAAACAACATATTTAGGCCAACATGTTGAACTAATCCTGAATCCCTTTAAGGGCTGGTGAATGGTAATGAAGGCCCAGGTTGCTTTATGACAACCTTCTGCATTGCTCTCTCATCTCCGTATGTTCTCCATGGCGTTCTGGTCAGGCCAGTTTTCTGTCCAATCAACCACCGTAGCACGACGGTCAGTGGACCAGCGTTTGTTACGTTTGGTAGTGCGGTAAAGTACCAAGCCCTCCTGGAAAATGAAATCAGCATCACTTAATTGTGAGGTTTTTCTGTAACAGTTTCTCCCTCCTCTCGGCTCTCTGGTAATTTGCTCAGATTGAGCGCTCGGTGTGCAGCCAGCTTCGGTAACAATGACACTTTGTGCCTCTGTATTATCTCTAAAATTTGAAAATCAGATCAAATTACGTGAAATTTCCTGCATCGTATTTGAATCTAAACCCATGTACCCAACCAACACTCTGGTGTATTGTTACACCCTAATGGGGTTGTTTTTAATCATATTTACCGTATAAAACATTTTCTGTTGGTTTAACCTTTAAGGGTCCGGATGGAGACGGAGTTCTGTTTCTTGGCAGAAAACCTATTTAACGCACATTTCTGTCACCTTTTGTTAGCTCCTGCTTCACTTCTTTGGCGATTTTTTCTTTAATCACATTTGATCTGATGCCATTATGATCCGACTTTGAAGTTCAAAGCGAGAAACGAACTGCAATTATAATCAACACAAAGACTGTATTTTAGAGGTAATGACCACTCTGTGTCCTCCTGGCAGCAGGAGTCAGCGGACCGACGGCTTCCCGTTCCCTGAGCCGCATCCAGGAAGCCTCAAACACAGTCCAACAGAAATCTGTATATTAAAAGCTTTAGCAACAACAAACGATAAAATTCAAATTCAGAAATACTTTATTTATCCCTAAGGGAAGGCAAATGTCATAAACTGTCATCATATGGATAAGCATTAGAGTCCTGATGCATGTAGGCAGATATTCATGTTAATCCATGATAAAATGCTGATAAAATGACTTATTTTCCTCATACAATGCATCTGGTTACCATTTTAAAGCCCACAGTGAGTCACTTTTTATCTTTGTCTTACATATTTTTCTTTTGTTCATATTAAACATGAATGTGGCTCATTAAAAAGAAGCAATCAGGTTTGTTTGACCAAACAAAAACAGAAAAGTGAGGTTTAAAATTTCAAATTCAGGTCAAAGATCTTTTTCCACGTCTCTCTCATTTGTGTTTTCGGTTAAAAGAACAAGTCAGATCGTGTCATCATGCAGCTTTGCCTGCAGTAAAGCTCATCTTCATCTGTTTTAATACCTTCATCACCATCGGAGCAGAAATCTGGTTCATCGCTGCTGACAGAGTTTTATTTCAAACCAGCAGATCCGTCAAACGGCTCAAAGGTTTCATTCTTTCAAACACAAGAGAGCGAACATTCATTTAGATTTCTGTCACCATACCACGACTTAATCAAGTCCAACATGTTTCAGATTAGCTCAGAGCACATTACGCACACTTACATCAGTCTCCTCTAAAGCCATCTCATCACACATATATACATATATAATTAATGAACATGGGGACCTTTTGTCCCAGGAGGAAATGAAAGAGTTCCCACAAACAGAAAATTCAACATGCAATCCCAGGCATGCAACATGAAAACCCACTTCTGATGGGATTTTAATTCAACTCTTCCGTTTAGAGGGAGAAAACACAGAAATCATCGGAGAAAAACTTCAGATCTTCAACAGAAACTTTTTGGTTTTTAAAGGCTTTCAAAACTTAAACTTAATGTAAGCTCCCCTTTACTTAAAAACAATAAACTTAATCCAACATTGAGCCTAACTTCTGACAGATCGGATTGTTTACAGTAAAAAACTTTAGTTTGTTGGGATTTGTTAAAGTTTTGAGCCATTTCCCTTTATTTATAAGAAATACAAGCGCTCATACTGGTAGTTCCCATTTTTAAGTTTATTAGCTGTTAGCTTCCTCATGCAGACTATTGACCAATTTGACTGCTGTCACCAACATTGCATAAACTATTAATTTTTTCCTCTAAACCAAACTTGACCTTAACAAGCTATTAACTGAGACGCTAACACAGTTGCATGTCATGACCCGTTACGTCAAACCCAATAAAAACAGACGTTAAGAGAATAAAATCACCATTCTGCTGTTACTGGAGCGTCGACTGAGCTGCTGTCTGCACTTCCTGTCTGATCCTCTGATGTATTTCTATCATGTTTACGTCCAGATAGAAATAAAACACATGGAAGTGTTTAACGATGACTGACAAGCAGCTAATTTAGCGCTGAGCTGTGTGTGTGTGTGTGTGTCTAAACATACCGACGGCCAGATTAGCGATGAAGAAGTTGGTGACGGTCCGCAGCGTCTTGAAGCGATAGATGACGTAGATGACCAGCGAGTTACCCAGAACCCCCAGCCCGATGATGGTGCTGTAGGCCAAGATCAACACCACCTTCAAACAAACAAAAGCAAACAGCTGTCAGACGTATTCACGCTAATGTGAAGTGAAATGTGACCTTTAACCTTTTCTTTGCTCCAATTAAAGATGGAGGCTGCTCTGGGAGCAGAAACGCGGCCCGTACCTGAACGCTCAGCAGTCGGATGGGGTCTTCTGGAAAATTCACCCCCTCGAATCCGGCTGGCAGAACCGGGGGGAGGATGCCGATGTTTGGGGGGTAGTCATGGTAACCGAGGTTGTTGGGGTCGCTGTCAGGCGAGGGCAGGAAGCGGAGCTCCTCCTGCGTGGCGTTGACTTCTCCGAAAGCCTCCATGTCCGGTCAAACGTGTCCGGCCAGCAGCTCCATTTCACTCCTGCAGCTCGCTGCGCCGGCTGGACGGAGGAGGAGAAGAAGAAGATGATGAATGATGGGTAAACGGCTCTATTTACAGCCCGGGCTCTGATCTGGGTAATTACTGATGAAGGATACTCTCTGGGTTTTCAAGAGCCACTTGGGAAAATTTGTTCAGCTCGGCTGTATTTGTGGCTATTGACATGTTATGAAAAAAACTCAGCAGCCGCTGATGCTCATTGCATCTGAAGAGGCAAAGCACACAGCATCCTGCATGCAGATGATTCTGGCCTGAAGTGGATCATAACTAGTGACGGACGAATCAGGTGACTGAGAGCGACAGCAGCCTCTTCCTGGATTAAATACGCCACTAAATTACCAACCGGTTCACACTTCACACCAAGGATCGCTAATAAAACATTACTGCACTCCACTTTTTATTACATTAATTTGTCCTTTCATCCAGTCTGCTTTTAAATTCATTATATTCATTTGCAACTCTATTCTTCTCTGAAAAAGCTTCAGCAGCCAAACGACTCCAAACTTACTGATAATCTGATCTGCATGATGTGAAAAATGAGATTAACATGCAGCCAGTTCAGTGAAGCGTAAAAAACTTTAGTAAACACTTCATTCCTCTTAATTCCTTTAAACATACAAACTGAAAAATGTGTTTTTTTTCTTATTTTTAAAAATTTCTTCCTTTTTATGAATAATTTACATCATTTTTTGCATTTTCTTCTAAAATTATTCAGATAGATTAAATCCAGCAGCAACTCTAACCTTTAGCTTTAATCTGCCTGCATGGATGAATCCATGTACAACTGCAGGTGAAAAGACTGAAAACATGTATGATGAACATAAATGTAGGTTTTTAGTATGCAAAATAGTAAATTTTAGCATAATTGTTCATAACACGGTAATTGGTGTGAGAGGAATATGTTAAAACAAGGACGGCTCACAAGAATCTGAAGTTCATATAAAAAAGTTCAGTTTTTTGTTTATATCTCATTCCAGAATGTGAAAATTTCTTATTATATAAACTGATCAGACACAGAATTAAATAGACACAAATTCAAATTTGTGTCTCATAAAATGTGAATATTGTGAAAAAGGTGAGTGGAAGGAGAATCTGTTTTTTACTGTATGAAACTGTCATTATTGCCATGGATAACTCTTTGCTACAAATTAGCCGGATGGTTATGGATTATACTAATCTGATCAGATTATGTGCAGGTTGTTCCTCTCGGTCAGTAGAGCAGGACGTTTAATTTCAGTGATGAAAAGGAGAAATCCTAAATTAGAGTGAATGTTAGCTTCTCCATCTCATCTACACTCCCAGTTCCCAGATTATCTGACAATGTCGTGTGAGCGGTAATCTGATATTCCATGTTGCTTTCTAGGTCAACGGATTAAGAACAGAACAGGTAGACTTGACCTGCTTTTTGTTCACGTGCATTGGAAATAAAAGAAACGAAAGAAATGGGTTTCATCTTTAAAAATAGAACTGGTTTGACATTTCAGTCAATAATCTTTTACTGTCGAATCAATCTGAAGGATTATTGAACTGACGCTTCAGGATGAAGTTCAGCCATTTGTGATTTTTCTTTGAAACATAAAACCTCATTATTCTGGGATAAGCTGATTTAGGGACTCTGTCACTTTAAATCCAAATAAGCTTCTGCTGGCCACGCCCCCAAGTTCAGCGCTTACACTCAAATGTGAAAATGGCTGGAAACACATCCACAAATATACAACTGTACATTTCGAAAAGCAGAAGTGGAGCCTGCTGCACAACCAACCAGAGCGCAGTAAGTGGTTTCTGGATGGTAAGGCAACAACAAAACACTTTGTCTTTTCCAGCAGCCATTGTACAGAGAATACCGTGGTAAAACCAGCTGCTCAAATGTGCTGGAGCTCAGCTTGGGTTGCTAGGTGACGACATGCTCGGCTGGGGTTGCTAGGTAACAGGAAAGTTCCTGCTGATTTGTGACGTTTCATTTTCAAGACCCCAGAAAATATAAAGTCATTGCCAAAAACTGGCTGGGTGTTTTGATTTTTTTAAAGCGTTTGGGTTGTTTTTAGGAGCAGCAGAGATTTAAAGGAAGCAGAAACAAGCAAAATGTGAATTTTTCCTTAAAACTTGAGGATAAATACATCATCCAAAAAGTCAATGACTCAAACCACACGGCCAAATTAATTACAAATTAGCTTAAGGGCAACAAAGTCAATGCTCCGGAGAAAACGGCATTCAGTTTTCTTCTGGTGAAGTCGGTCTGTTACTGATTGATCAGCCTGATATTGAAAAGCGGAGCTGCACCGTCTCTCTGTGCGTCCGGCAGCAGTTCAGTCACACGTCTTTCTAGATGTAAACCCTCCAGTTTATCGGCGCCCTGAGGCGTCTCAGCGGATCTCTGAGACTCCATGAGGCAGAGCAACAGCAGATGGCGGCCATGCTGGGCAGCTCCCCGCGGCCCCCCCACCCTCAGGCTGCTAACATCTACAAAGAAAACACAAACAAGGCGTTAAATAAGCTTCTACTGCCTGTGGGCAGAGGGAAAGATACCTCAAAGATTTGTCTTATTTACTCAGCAAACACAGAAACCGTTAAAATGTGAACTGAAGTTTAACTTGAAGGAGTAGAAAAGAGACTCCAGTGTGTCTGTCAGTCATTACAGCTCAAAGTTCGGAGCTGAAGCTCAGAGGAGGGAAAGCAGCAGCCAGGTGACAACAGCAGGTCTGGAAATCAAAGACAGGAACACATCTGCTAAAACTGTAAGAAGCAACGCCATCCATCAGTCTGGAAACGGACAAGTTTGCAGAAAACAGTTTAAGGAAGTCAAAGTTTTTATTTGTCTTGACCTCAGTCTGACAGAACGTCTGTGGGCGGAGCTAAAATTTAAAAACGGCCTGCAAACCCGATTCTGCTGCACCAGTTCATGTCAAAATATCTGCAAACTGTTTGGAGAAGTTAGAAACAAAAAATTATTGATCCAAGTCGTTTATATGCTGATTCAACCAAATGTTAATAAAAAAAACACAGTTTTCACATCTGACAGGTTCTGCTCTAAACCCGTCACATTAATCAGTTAATCACAGAATTTCCCTCCTGATTATTAATAATGTTTGAAGGGAGAGAGAGACATCATAATCCATTTTATTTATGGTTTCAGTTGTAACTGGTTTTTATTTCTTTTATATTTATTGTTTTTGTTTTTATTTTGGATATTTAAAACGTCTTCCAGGTCCAGTGTGGAGCATTCTTTACTAAATTAAAGTTTATTAGTCTTTGTGAAGTGGCATTACTGTGCATTTAGTAATATGTGACGATGGTCTCAAAACAATAACATCATTTATAGCAATAATATTGTAGAATAATATTTAATTTTACCAACATGTTTCCTCCTGTGATCTCCAGCTTTTCAACTTCTTTCACAAGAGTGAAAAAAAAGACAAGTAGACAAAAAGAGACAATTTATCAACGTTTCTTATAATTTCTTAAATAAAACAGGCCAGTAGTTAAATAAGAGCATAAAATAAAAGATCTGTTCATGTTTAGAAGCAGATGAATGTTGGTGCTGGACGTGTCGGGTGCTGATCCGCTGCAGCAGAACCGACTCGCCTCTTCAGACGGTTTGTTGCCTCAAACGCAGAGACTGAAAGTTAATCTGCAGTTTACAGGTGGGAGGACGTCTCACCAGCCGGGAAAGCTTTTAACAATCGTCTGCACGTACAGATGTGACCTCTCCGATTGGCTGCTGCGCAATGTAGGCCAGATAAGACCTCCCACCACACACACACACACACACACACACACACACACACACACACACACACGATGCAGCATCGTTAAAGTGAATGCGGCCGCGCTGGCAGACGGACCCACGTGGGATTAAACCCTCCCATCGACGCTCTGCGCCGAGCCGCTTCACTGAGCAAGTTGTCCGAGGGCGTTCAGCTCGCGCTCAGCTGACGGGATCAGTGGCGGCGCCCAAATCGCCACAAAAGGCAGCAAAGACACTTTTACAGGCTCACCTCATAAAAGGTCTCACAGCTCTGTAAACAGAAAGAGAAGAAATACAAATATCCTCCTACATACGGCTTCGTCTTCAGGCTCCTTCACAGGTTTTTACTGGGTTTTCAACAACTGGGTTTATATTTTAATGAATTTAAATACCATCAAAAACATAATTAAATACAGGAAATGTTTCTTTTAAGGTCTTTTTATTAAACTGCCTTCTGCCTCAACGCTTCTGGTATAAATTCATCAAGGTGTCGTAAACCTCCAGAGGGTCGGTCCATATTGAAGTGATGACATCATAAAAATCCTGCAGATTTATTGGCTGGATTTCTATGATGTAAATCTGTTCACCCTCATCCAAAGTGAGTTCAGGATATTTGAGCTTAAATAAAGTTAAAACCATCCGGTGTGGTGCAGGAACTGGGTTTTTAGCTGGTTTTTATCTGTTAATAAGGTTTATTATCATGGTTAATAATATTACTAGATTATTATTTATCGCATCATCAACCATTTCTTGTCTTGATAAGAAATTTTATTTATTACTGTCACAATAAATTCAGTTAATGTTAAAAAACTCACTAAAATGTATTTTTTTTTATTTTCTGCACTGTAATGATGACATGATTAAAAAAGTATTAAAAGTTATTTACGGGCCTATAAATGCTGTTCTATGTGGTCAGTTACCAAAAATAGAAGTAATCAATAGTTTTTTGATAATTTTTAATCATCACTTCATATCGTTCACCTCTAATCCTTATGATGTAAAATCAGTCACACTAAGGCTATTTATGATGCTACTTTATATTATCCAATAATGAATAAAGTTTGTAAAAATGTGAATCAGTCGTTCAGCTGTGAGAGTAAAACCTATAATTAGACGCAGAAACGTTTAGCTTTAAAGAGCCGACATGAAGCAGCTGTCAGACCTTCAGTTTTTCTCTTAATGCTCAAACGTTTGTTTACTCTAAAGAGCCAGATATTTTCTCCGCTCTGCTCTAAAAATACGAGCCATCAGCTGCTTCTGCAGGCCACCAAACTCAGTTCTCCCGGTTTGACCCAAACTCAGGCTGACGCTTCGGTTCGGTGGCGGTTTGGCCTCCTGAGTCGCTTCTTCCAGGAATCGTCTTGTTTTTTCTGCTGCAGACATTAAAGCTGCATCGACATGAGGGATCAGAATCAGACTGATGTTTGAGCTCCATGTTCCACTTCTTTGTCTCGTTCATACAAACCCTCTGAGTGCAGCAGAGTATCAAACCAGCTGCAGCTCAGCCTCCTGCACTTGAATCTGTCCGTCTGCTGCAGGACTGATGAGTGCAGAGAAGCAGGAGGGTTGAAGTCAACCTGACATTCCTACGGCTCAGGATAAAAGAGCTTCACTGCTTTGTGGAGTATGAATTATGTGAAAGCAGAATACATTTAAAGTGGCTGTTTTGTCTTTAAAACTTAATTTTTTCCCATTTCTGGCAACCAATCAAATAAGATAAATGAATTAAAGTGTTTGCCTTCATTATTTTCTATTAGAAATCCAATGTTAGCATGTGGTTAGCAGTGATGCACCACTAGTTTATACAAACCTGTTTTCTTAAGACGCATCGATGCTATAAAGCAGGTGTTTTCAAAGCGCAGGTCAAAGGTCATTTCAGGGCCTCTGAATGATTTTGTGATGCAGATGAATGTGTGTCTTTCTGATGTTCAGGGTGACATTCACACAGACGAACAAAATTTATTACAAATAGAAGAAAAACAAGGAGTGACCTGGCTGATTACTGGTCTTTTAAAAAGATAGATTTTTGTTTTACATGTCACAATACACCTTCAATATTCCAATTGTATTTTATTGAAAAACATTTAACAATAGGAGTCTAAAAAGTCACTAAATATAGCAACAAAGCCCAGGCAGATCAAACGTCTGATTGTCAGATGAGATCGCTGGAAAAGATCAGCTTCACATGTAAGGAACAGCCGATCACCCAAAATGAAGAAAATCTAATAAAAATCTGAGGAGCAGCAGAAATGATTTCTCATTTATTAACAAAGTTTCTGTATTCACTTTAATTTCATAGTTTATAGAATCAAAAATGTTCACTTGGGTCAAACAGCTGCTCAGATAATATAATATACTTTATAAATTACAGTTTTGTTGTTTTTTGTCAGACAGAAATTCAACTCTACAGTTGGATTTCAGACTAGAACTAATTTCAAATAGGTGAGTAAAAAACTCACCTTTTGGTCTAATGTGAAAACCCTGCACTCATTTTCCTTTTTCTTTTCACTTTGAAACTTAAACTTGTGTGAAGAAGTCTCATTTTCATACATTTTAATGCTAAAATATAGAGGAAAATGTACAAGATTATTTCTTAATTTGTTGCATCCAAGTTAGTTTTGAACACAAATTAGTTGTGTTACTGTGGAAACAACCTGGTTTAAGTTAATCTATTGAAGCGAGTGAGTAAAGAAGGATTTTCTGGCCTTTGATCCAAGTTTATACTTTAACTGTTGAACTGAAGATGAGGAATAAAAATAATAATAAAGGGTGTAAAGTGAGGCCATGAATCGACCTGCTTAAACTAATTCATTGTCATTCTGAGCTCCTGAGTCTTCAGTGATAACAGGAAATGACATTTTATCCATTCAGAAGGGAAGCTGCTGCAGGAACGAAGTCTGCACAAAAAGAAGAAACAGTTTCTAACTTCAGAGGATTCATTTCCCAACAAAAGCCTGGTGAGTCTTAAGCCTCTTTTTGAGAGTCAGAGCTGGAGCTACAGGCTGCAAACATAATCCCTCCAACCAGAACCGCTGCTGCTAATGTTTCCTCTGGATAAAAGTCTTTAAAATAAACTAATGTGACTTCACTTAACGGCGGCTCCGTCTCTTCTCACCTTAAAGTTTCCTCCAGAACAAATCCTCTTAATGGTTTTCTCCTGCTAATCCTCTCCTCACACCTTGTACACTTGTTGACTTTGACTCAGATTTCACATTTCAAGTCATCTCCTGACACCGATATGCACGTTTTCTAATTCTCACCAAGCAAACAGACGGCCGGCTTCATTAGTTTTACTCAAGTGTCTCCACAGACACTCAGCAGATGGTGGATCTGGTCAGATTTGCTGCGGACGATTATTTTTTCGCTCGAGCTTCACGGGGTCAAACCGAAGAGATGAACTCATTCTGACTCATCATGACAGGGACCATGTAGCGATTCAGAGCCAACAAACAGTCTGCGCCGGTTCTGCAGGCCAAATGATTTGGATTCTGCATGGAAGAAAGAGATTCCACCAAGCAGAAGTCAGTCGCTTCGGTTTTTACTGCTCAGAACAAAACGACGTTTCTGCTGAAGAATTAAACAAAATACCAAAACTTAAACCAGCTTCAGTAAATCCTGCTTTCTATTTAGGCCTGGACTCTGTTTACCATTACTGTAGGCATGAAAAACATGTATTTTTTAAATTAAGTTTCACCCAAATAATAGGAAAAACATTGAAGTTAAAGACGGCGATCGGCATGTTGTTTAGAGAGAAAGAAGCAGAATTGAGTCGAAATAAATCCTCAGAGGGAAAAACCATTTCCTTACACTCTGTAGTACAGTGCAACATGGAATGAAATTATATCCTCTCATATTTAATTGCAGTGGCTGACAGATGCAAACACAGTAAATGACACCTGAATGTTGTAAACTCCAAAACACAAAAACCCAAATGCAACAAAAGAATCCTGCATCTGCAGGAAAAATGCAAATGGAAACAGAAGCAAAAAGGAAAATGCCACAAATATAAAGCAAGTATAAAACACTGCAAACTCGCTGCAACTCCAGACCACCAGGGGGAGTCTGGAGTACGAAAGATTATTGATGCAAATACGCTGCTGTTCTATAATGTGATGTGAGTTTCAAGGTTTTGCTGTGTTTTTCTGCTGCGCTTGTTTTGTTTTGGAGTTTGCATCATTCATGTGTTTGCAGTTCGTTTTGCCTTGCCTGCAAAATGCTGAAGGAAGAACCCAAATCCCAAAATGTTCTCGCAGAAATCTCACAGTTGAAAGAACAAGATGGTTGAACTAGAAAGAGGTTTAACTTTAGACAAAGATGATTCTTCTGGACAGATGAGTCAAAAACTGAATTATCTGAACCAGAACAGAGGAAATGTTTACAAAACCAACCAGCATTCTAGTATGAAGCATGGAGGTGGAGGTGTCATGCTTTGGGAATGTTTTGCTGCATCAGGAGCATCAGAAACTGAAGCAGAGCTGGGATCACTGGAAATGACCCAAAACAAACCAATAACAAAAAGCTGAAAATTAAGACAAGTGACATCCTCAGCATAATCAAAGGTCAGAGGTCAAACCTTGACCTCATGAGACCCTGTGTGGGGACTGGAAACAGACTGAACATAAAAAAAAACCTCCTCCAACATTCCTGAGACCAGAAACGGTTTGATTAGAAACTGAAAATCAAAATGCCTTTCCTGGAAACAAACTTCTGACGGATCCGAAGAAATGAAAAACGGCAACAATTAAAAACAAAACGCTTTACAAAGTTCAAATCGATTCTTATCCTGCTTTTAGTCTCAGAGGTTTTTATTCTGAAGACGAATCATTCAAGAACATGAACACTGAATGTCAGACAAGACCTTCCTGTTTCCACCAGATACATTTTATTCTTAAAAACTCCTAAGAAGTCAGTTTGACTGATGCTGCTGAGGAGAAACGAGTAAAGCTGCTCCAAGTAACGACTGAAGCATTAAACAAATTAAAGTCGCTCTTTTCATGGCCGATTCCAAATCGAAACTTTGAAACCTTTCAGAGTAAAACTCCCTGAGATTCTTGTTGGTAGTTTGGGAAAAATCAATGAGCCAAAATACATTAAGGAACTTTTTCAGTTCCTGAAAATAACACCGGCAGAGACTTAAGAGCTTAATTACCACTGGATGAAGTATGGAGTCACTGCTAATAAGCCAATTAAAGAAGGGCAGAAAAGCCTCGTTAAATAAAACTGAGACATTTCATCTCCACTGACTGAATAAAAACAGAGAAAACCAGGAAGGGAGGAGATGAATTCAACCAGATTCAGTCCAAACTTTAACTTCTGAAAACAGTCACAACAATTTCCATCAGAGTTTGGCTCCAACAAACTCAACATACACTTTATTTAAATGAAATGTTAAATAACATTTAACTGCATTGTATATATGTGGCAGCAGCTATAAAAGATCCAACACACTGGGCTGCTCGGTAAGCTCCAACTAGGAATTTATTATAATTATATAGCTTTAATTCACAGG
Organism: Poecilia latipinna; assembly: GCF_001443285.1. Taxonomy (NCBI): domain Eukaryota; kingdom Metazoa; phylum Chordata; class Actinopteri; order Cyprinodontiformes; family Poeciliidae; genus Poecilia; species Poecilia latipinna. Next base: position 409,067 of record NW_015112849.1, read on the forward strand.
AAAACCATCATAAATAAGTTAGCAAAAAGATTCTTCAATTAAAAAAAACTGACAAATGATTCCTTCTGAAAATCAGTAAGAATATCCTTAAAGATATTTTATGACGACAGCAACTTTAAGTTCATGTTTTTCTGTAACTAGATGAAGCAGAAAGCTAAAAAGATTTCTTACCAAGTTCAGTCCAAGTTCTTTTAGGCAAAAATAAGTTTTCACTAGAGAATATCCTCTCTTTTCTATTTAAGCAGGAAAATAAATACAGAGGAAGAAGTCAAAGTACGGCCCTGTAAATAAAAATATCCCAACGATGGAGCCTACAGATGGCCGAGGTCGTCCATATGGAACCGGTCTTTGCCTCAGGTCCAGTAGGCTGAATTCACGACAGACACACTGAGGTTCGCTGAATTTATTCTAACAAAAGAGGAAATCAAGTTGGTTAACATCAGTCCAGCAGCTTCTGCCTCTATACGTTACATAAAATGCAATAAATAAATATAAACTACAAGTAATAGCTTCCAATGAGCAGCTAGCAGCAGCTAGCAGCAGAAAACAGAAATTAAACACAGCTAAAATGGACAACATTAATATTGATAACAGCTAAAAACATACACAAAACATAGCAGAATTACTCATGAAACACTGTATGTGATTAAATGTGTCTAAAATATGTGTTAAAATATAATACTTGTAATGGAAACAGAGCTAATCCTAGTAAATACCATAGTTACCAACGGCAACAGAAAAAGGGGGGAACAACGGTCTGTTCCGGGTTGCTATGGTAACCACCAACTGTCCAGAGCAACAATAGTCAATAAATGTTTAGAGAAACAACTTCCAGATTCAACAAAATAAATTCAAAGATTAAAAAACTTAAGATCTATAATATTGTTGAAATAAAACCGTTACACATATATTATGGGCTAAAACGTATAAAACCATTTAAACCCGTTTAAGAAAATGTCACCATATTCCAGACATAAAAGTGGCATCAAGTTGCTTTTTCAGCAGCTCTAGAATGTCTGAAAGATAAATAATCAACTACAAATCCTTAATAATTATAATGTAACACAACTTTCAGACCTCCAGCTGTAGTAATGATTCTTATCATCAAATCTCCAAATAGAAAACAGCATCACTTTTAATTTATCTGCATTTAAAACAAGGGTAAGGTGAAAATGATTTGTCTGCTGGAACTGCAGTGCTGGGCGAGAGACCAGAACGATATAAAACAGCATCAGCAGCATAAAAATTTAATTTCGCATACGGCACATTTAAATAGAGACCATTTATATAGAGAGTAAGCAAAAGCAGCCCCAGAACTGACCCCTGAGGAACACCATTGAGTATTATAGAAGAGGAAGTGGCTTGAACACACTGCCACCTGGTGGTCAGATAGTTTTCAAACCAACAAAGAGTGTCTTCAGACAATCCAGTATTGTGATGCCTCTGTATTAAAACTTCATGATTAACTGAATCAAATGTCTTAGAGAAGAGAGACTGATAAATTATTATCCGAAAAAGTTAATAAGATCATAACCAACTTTTAGGACTGAGGTAGCATTTTCTGAAGACCAGTGTTCCTCCACAACATTGACCTAAACCCATTGTGAATTAGATCATTTACCTCCCAGTCTTTGCTCTTCAAACTTCAAACCAAACTACAGCAGCTCATTCTGGCGCTAACCCCGAATCGGCTAATCGATTGTCCTAAAGAGAGCCTGGTTGGCCCAGTCCAAAAGGTCCATTTGGATCCTGATCAATGGTGGAGCTCAATCCCAGCTGACCCAGTTTTGACTCTCGTTCTGTTGGCTGTTAAATATGAGAAACGGTTATTTAACGCCGAATGTTTGGAGCCCAGAATGAAGCAGTGATGATCCCAGTCGATGGTGCAGAGCGCCTCCTGTGGAGGGGTAATGATGCAGTAACGTGATTTGAGACGGGCCACTGAACCTCAGTCCCGTCAGCCAAACAACAACAAGCTGCTGAGAGGTTTTCCCATTGAGAACTCAACTTTCATTAAAATCTACACCAATCTGTGGAATGACTCAGGAAACATCGTGTTTGTTCTCCTGATGAGTTTTGAGAACATTTTGTTTTGTTTGTGTTAGTTTGAGGCGTTTGGATTATTTTCTCCTGTAATTAAGAACCTGTTGTTTGGTTTGTGTTGGTTTTTGAAGGTTGAAGTTCATCTGCAGGGTTTTTCCAGACCACTTTTAATTGATTGGTTTATCTCCTTCTCTCTGATGAATAAAAGATAATGATTGTGTTTTCACCTTCCATGTAAATCTGCTCTTCATCTTAGAAAAACCGTGTTGTGAAAACCCCCTGTCATGCGATAGCCATTATGTCAACTATGTTGGAAACCAAGAGGTCTTTGTCTATTACTGAAAATCCGTTTTTTCATTTATTTACTTAGTTTTCACATTTGTCAAACTCCGTCTCCGACCGGCTAATTAGTCTCTTGTGATTCGTCCCAAGTCTCTGAAGTTTGAGATGAAAAGTCTTTAACTTTGAACTCCAGATGCATCGATATGAAAACTTGGTCCAATATTGATATTCAATATCCATATTACTGCGATAGTCAACATTTACCAATATTATAGATATATTTGACCCATTTGTCACTCAATCTTTGACATTGCCGACATTTTCTCTCTACATCAGTTATAAAACCAAACCTTCTAAGTTTATAGAGCCAAAAACATCTATCAAAGGTTGCCGTGGCAACAGGTGGTTGGTTCATTCACGCACTTCCGACTTGATTGTTTAAAGAACAATATGCTTTATTTCATATAAAAATAGAGACAAAACAATAACTAAAAATCTGTTACTACTGAGTTGAAAACTAAAATTAACTTAATCTGATGTTTCAAGTTCAAAAAGTAGTAATAAATAAATAAAAAAACAACCAGACATTTTCCAAACAAAAAGTCCTTCCACCATATTTTCCTGTATAATAAAATTATGTTGGTAACAATTTTTACCCTGATTACAAATTTAAAGTCTCCATCTGCATCTACAGGCCACATTTGCATCATTTTTGAACTGCAGATGACCTCAAAAAAATCAGCCTGAGGGCCACAAATGGCCCCCGAGCCGCACTTTGAGAATGGTGGATCAACTGTCATGTTTGCCCACCTGAATCCACCTTTCCTAACAAACCTTCCTCCAGGTTTTCCATCAGCCCTCAGCTTTCCTCTATGTCAGTATGAAGCTCAGCATTTCGTGTGTTTGAATGTAAACATGGAAGGTCAGATCTGCTATTGTTTCCTGAAACGATAAACGCGTCCAACAGCTTCGTCCTCTGCCATCACAGCGCGCCGTCAGATGCTGGAGCAAGGAGAAAAGAGTCAGACGGAGGCGACAGCGGCCCCGCGGCCCCGCGCTGCTCTCACGCAGGAAGTCTCACCATCAGCATCGACCGCTGAACGACGGATCCAGAACCACAGAGGTCAGCTCCTGTTAAATCTGATGGGGGGAAAACCTCTCTGGGAGAAATATCTGAGCGGGGCCAACCGGGAGGGGCCCCGAGACAAAACGCAAAGGAGGACGGATGATCATCGTCTGCAGCCTGCTGTGTCGGGCCTCTGTGGGCCGAGCGTATCACAGCTGCAGCAGCAAAACGGGACCGATCCCCTCCGAGAGCGACTCATTAGGAGGATTTAATGAAATCGCATCAGTGTGCATCATTCAGAGCCGCCGGACCGGAGGCCGCGGATCCACTTCAGCTCAGATTAGTCCGGAGGAGCCAACGCTGGGCACGAAGAGCTGGAGACTTCTCCGGCAGAGGAAATGATAGCAGCACAACATGCTGGAGTTAAACAATCATCAGCAAAGAGTCAAATTATGTCATGAAAGAGGAATCGGATCAGGCTGGGTCTGCTGTGGAGCCCGTTCTGGTGTCCGAACCGTCAGAAGGTAAAGAGAACAGGTTTGGTTCAAAACATTCGATGACTCAACGCTCCTCTAAAATGGTGAAGGACAAACTGACCAGAGGAAGAATGCAGAAGAGCGAGCAGCACATTTTACTGAAATATCATAAATGGAAACAAAGGTTTGTTTAGGAACCATTCCTGGGTGGGTTGAGTTGATGCAATGCGGACTCTGAAATACACCAAAATGACCTATGACCTCATATTTTTTAAATATTTGAGTGTAGTTTATCTTGACTTAAGTCCAACAAAAATTAAAAACACGTCACTTTATGTGTGCATATCTACTTAACATATAAAGTTACAATACTGCAAAATATGCATTCATTTAAATAACCAAAAATCTTTGTGGACCCCAAAACATGCCGCCCTGGGCTAGTGCCGATCAGATTAAAAGAAGCTTTAATAAAACAGATAAATGATCAATATTAAAGTTTTAAAAACATAAATGACAAAAATAATAGCCTTAAAATAATAAAACAATAGTTTTAAAAGAATAATGATAAAATTGGTGGTTTTAAAAAATAGAAATTATGTCTTTGGAAAAATTATAAAAATAAAAGAAATTAATAATGATAGCTTTAAAAAATAAATAATTAAAATTATATATTTAAAAACTGTTTAAGTTCAGTCTGATGTCAGAGTAAACGTTGTCAATATTTGGTTTCGACTTTTCCAGGCGTCACAAACGTCTTAAAAAGCCTCGACGACCAGAGGAAGCATCTCTGTGACGTCAGCAGGCAACAAAACATCAGTTTCCTCCAACACCAGCAGCCCAGAGACGGGCTGGAGGGTCATACTGGGAACCAGGAAGTGACCTCTGGATGTCACAACGGCTCCACCCTTCAACACGAATCACATTCCTGCTCGAATCCTCCATGATTTCTGACCTCCGTTAAGAGAAAGGCTCATATTTCAGCCTTCAGGCGGCTTTTAAAAAACAACTTTGGTTCCTTTCAGGATGAAGACTGAACACAAAGTCAGAGGAAATGAAACAAAGATCCGACAGAAACACCAGAAGGATCGATCGATCGATAAATCGATCTGCCCAACAGGAGCAGCTGCGCCTCCTGCTGCTTTCGCTAAATGAACGGCCAATTAAAAGCAAGCAGGTGAAACCAATGGGAGGTTCTGGATGCGGTCGGTCCCGCTCCATACGGCTCAGATTAGTGTTTGCTTCTCAGGATCTGAGATTTCAAATGCCAAATTTATTGAAATGTCAGAAAACAGCTGCGGGAGGAGAAATGATCGCTGACATTTTAATGCCACTGAGTAAATGACTCCGGTTTTTTCCTTTAGTTTATTGGCACAGCTTGAAGTTTCAGACATTTAGTAAATCGTTGCTTTTCCTAAAAATAAAAAAATGGTGGTTTATTCACATGTTAGTGAATTATCCGAACCGTTTTTCATCATGGATGATGACAGTGACCTCACAAAGATGGCGGCCAGAACACGGATGCTGTTTGCAGGATTATCTGGAGGTCCTGACAGGTTTGAATCCTGAATGTGTTCGGGTTAAGAGCAGAACGTTTTAATTTATCTCTAAAATGTTCTGCTGCTCTGTGGAAACTCATAATAAAACATTTACATTTTCAGTGTTTCAGCAGATTTACATTTTTTTCTTCTCAAGCATTTTATGCTTCAGCTTCCTCTGTGAGCCGCCTTCGATCCTGGACCTGGACCTGGTTGAGCCAACCGGGTCAACCAGGTCCAGTATCCCTCACATTACCAGACTGGTTTACAAGAAGTCTAACACAACTTCCTGTCAACATAACCAAACTACAGCCATGTGCCCAGAATCTCACAGTCTTTGTTGACACTGAACTGCTGTAATCATAAGTCAAAACACAAGAGGAGAATATGATATAATTCATTTGAGTGCCATTTCAAATTCAAATCTCATTTAATTGGGCAGAAAATGAATCCTAAACACTTTTTGTCAGAAAAGAAAAAAACATTTTTTTATGCAGTTTTTCAATGCAACACTTATTGAAGTCCACAATATCTGTGAGATATAACTCCTTTGAGTGATTCATGCAGAAATTACATTTCACTGGGCAGAAAAAGATAAACAAGACAAATGTTTGTCATTGTTGTGAACATAGCTTGTCTAAAAAACTAAATGTCTGATAAAAACATTCAAAACGACTCGATGAGGCGCTCAGTCAGGCTGAATGCACTCCGGGGTTTATGGTGCAACACCTGGTTGGCTCCCGCTGTCGGCAGCATTTCTTATAAAGTTAGTGACAGAATGTGGAGAGGAACAGGAGTGTTTTTAAAATTATTATACTAAAAAAACAAAAAACGGTATAATACTAATATGGGAGGAAGGCAGGAAAGGAGTAAAATAGGTTATTTTAATGTTGGTTAAAGCACAAATCATGTAATTGGGTGAAAGATTTCAAAGTTTGTCCCAAAAGCTAATTAAGGTCCATGTAATAAGGTTGCTTTCCCAGACATGAGGAGCACAGAACAAATAAGTGACTCTGCTTGAGGTTATTTAGCTACTTAATGAGGAGGGTTTCACCTGCAGGCCTGATGAGCAGCGAAAGCAGCAAAAACATCTTGAATCTCACAGTTGGTGCTTCAAACGCTCAGCTCAGTGACACGCGCCGCAGCCAGGCCTCTCTCTGCTCCCTGGGACAAAAATAGAGGTGCTGCAAGTTACAGGAGAGTGAAAAAAAAAATGGAGTGATGAATAAATCAGCGGACAGAGATGCAGATTTAAATGAAGACAGAAAGAGAATGCATTAGAGAGGGAAGAGGCGGCGGGACGGAGCCGATCCCGGGGAGAAGAGTAAATAAAAGGAGCATGTTGAACATTAATCAGCTCAGCTGGCTGAGGGATTTTTTAGCTGTAAAGGTATGAAAAGAGAAGCTGAAATATTCAGAGGTTAAAAGCAGAGTAATCTTCATACCGTCAGTGGTAAAGCAGCAGATTTACTGCTTCGTGCTTAAATAAAGGACAGACAGACGGCAAGCTGGACGGTGAAAGGTTCAGACTGATAGCTGCTCGCCATGTTTCCACTAAAAAGCTCAGATCAAACCTCATCTGTGGAATTCATGCTGAATTTATCGAAGATAAATATAGTCTGACACCGTAAAGTAAACGGACTGTCAAAGTTTATCTTCCTAAGCAGGAGCAGAGAGGAGATTTAAGACCCAAAATGGTCAGTCAGACGGCAGGACGCGGCGCACGGCGCAGACAGGAAGCCGCTTCCATGAAACCACAGGAAGTCCATGGATAACAGAGGAAATTATTAATCTGACATCACAAACTAACAGATGAACGTTTTACTGCACATGTTGGAGCAGAGAGGTCTGAACTCTGATTATTTTAATGATATTTTAATGAAAACCTACAAAAAAAATCAGGTGCAACACCAAAGGTTGAGTTATGGACTCTATTTCCAAAGAGTTGGTAAACTGCACAAGTTTGAATTACAAAAAATTAACTTTCTCAATGGAAACGCCAAAATTTTGAGTTTTTCAATATAAAGTTTTTGCGCTGGGATGAAGCGTTGTTATTCAGCTGCATCTAAATGGGTTTCTTTCAAAAAAATGCAATGAAACACTTTTTTCACATCACACGAGTCACATGATGAACAACCAGATGTTACTACTGGCAGAAACGACAAAGAAGACGACAGGAAGAAGATGGCATCGCATGTTTTTTAATAACTTATTCATATGCGATTTTAATTGTGTTTCCAACATTATCAGAGCATCTATAAAGTTTTGTGCAGGTTTGTGATGGAAAAGCAGCTCATTAGGGTTCATTTCTGTCCTAAGATGGAGTCACACAAGTTAGACAGGAGCTTCATCTGTCTGGTTTGTTGTAGTAATTAGGTGAAATTGTCAATAAATCTACTTGTTTATGTTCCAACCTTCACATTCAGTCATCAGCTCAGGCAGAAAGTGAACACAAGTGGATAAAATTAGCTTCTTCTGCAGAGCAGTTAGACTCACAGGGTTAGGTTGGAAAATGATCTGCACTGAATCAGGTGATACAAACGATGAGGGTGAACAGGTTAAAGGTTCCTACTGGCCCTCAGCAGCGGCTCCCCCTGCAGGCCACCTGGCTGACGGTTTGTGTTGCTGCGTCGCTTAAAGCTGAGGTGGACTGAAGTGAAACTAATTGGAGGAAGGAGGGAGAGGAGCCGTGACTCAGCCTGCTCACTGTAAATGTCAATACCGGCTGGCAGGTGAACGGCTTGGAGCTCCGCTCAGCCGGGTCCAAACGGATCAACGAGATTTTATACAATATGTACGAAGAGGCGCAAAGACAGGAGCAGATTTACACATCAGAACCGATCAAAACCCTCAAACCATCCAGGACCAGGCTGGTTTTCAACAGACGACCAGATTCTTCATTAAATATAAAAAACCTGTCATAATAACACGTTTAGCTGGACGATAAACTGCAATAAACGATAGCACTGCAGTTTTGGGACCTTTTTTAAGTAACATCATGGTAATAATAGCATAATAACAACAAGAACTTATTCTCAGATCATTAAACATTAAACTCTAATGAACATTTAACACTGGAGCTGGAAGACATTTTAAATATCCAACAGAACAACAAATAAAATGAAGAATAAAGTCTCTGTAACCAAAGCTGTCCTGCAAAGAAAGAGTCAGTTGAGAACAAAACACAAAAGAATAAATCATGCAAATTGAATTATTGAGTTTGTTTTAATTCATCATGTGATCAATTGATTTATTGCGTCAGACATACATAAAAGCAGATCTTTCCTTTCTTGTTATGTTTTTGTAAATTCCCAGTTTACTACAAACATAAAACATCCAGTAGATCACGCTAAAACATTCAGACACACTGGCAGTATAAGATCCGCCGACTGCAGGTCCAGACTGCAAATTATTTTCTCCAAATTCAATTAAGTAGCAAATTTATGGGCTAGAATGCAAAACTATCACAATAGCACGCCGCAAACTGGTTTCACACGACGAGGAAACATGAAAACCCAGAACCCTGAGGGTGGAAAAACCGAACAAATGGACTAAGAGCGTCAATAAAAGAGGAAAACATCTTTAACCTACATTAACCAGGCAAGGCAGCGTGCAGAGAGACAACAGAGCCACTGGCCATCTGGCTAATAGAGCACTCATAACCTCCGTGAACGTGGGCGGTAATAGGTTGTTGATAAGGAGACAAACAAGGCATTTTATGGCTTTATGTTCCCACCAAATTGTCTGTAACCTCGATCACAAAATCGGCTTTAATTAATTCCCCTGATAGATCCAGGAGGAGCGGGAAGATTGGCGCAGCAAGGATTAATGTGAAGCCGTGGAGAGGACAAGATAACGGAAAGGTGGGTCACAAATGAGAAGGGGAGAGAATTTTGATGAAGTGGAAATGTTGAGGTCTGAGCCGGTGAGTCATCCCAGTTCCCTGCTACATGTTTGACCTCTGCGGCTGGAAACCATTTACTCACAGCATTTGTTGCTCTTCACACGTCTAAAGAGACGGCGAACGATTGCCAAGAGCAGCTAATGAGAAAAGGTTGAAGCAGAACTGAAGGTAAAGCTGCACAGCCTGAATAAATTGGGCTCTTTGTGTTGGTTGACACGGCGGACGTTAAGCGCGACCTTAATTAACCCTTTCCACCTCGTCTCCAGCTCTGGGTTCGCTCTGACTGACAACACGCTCCAACGGGCGCCACACCTCGCCGCGCCGCCACACCGCGCCGCGCCGCCACACCGCGCCGCCACACCGCGCCGCGCCGAGCATCAGGAAAACCACGTCAGTGAACATAAACATTTAAACGCAGAGCAGAACCAGCCACCCAACACCTAATGCAGCAGACATTATGTAAGCTGATTACGCAACAAGCAGTGTAAAACTTTTTAGGAGAATATTTAAAGTGATCAGGTGTTTGGTTCAGGTAGAGGCTCTTTCTGCTCCAGACCGTCTCACCACTAACACCTGAAACTGAGGACTGAACACACCTGAGGCAGCGAGGAGGAAGGTGAGACGCGCCTGAATCGACTCTCCGCCTGGGAAATGTTCGCTTGGAAAGAACTGAATAAAAAAGCTTCAGCCTGAGAGGACATCTGGCTCCAACACCCCACTGTAACCAGAACATTTTAGTTTCCTCCAGTACTTTGGTTTTATGTTCAGCTGCAGAAATAAACTCTCACAATTGACAAGATCCTGCTGACAAAATTTTATGATTTATTTTCATATTAAGTTTCAAACCTTTCACAGCTTTTGTTAAATAACATCTAAATGACTTTCCTTTTTCTCCTCATTTTCTGCTGTTTAATTAATAATTCACTCTTCCTCGTTCATGTTTACACTCGACAGTTTGCTGCATTAGCGCCCCCTGCTGGTCCTGGATTTTGTGTTGCTTTCTTAAATCCAAACTCTCAGTAAAAACGTATCAAGAACGCCCACTACAGATGGTTTTCCCACTCAGAAAGTCGGATTTCACCCAGTAAACTCAGAAATATCTACCGTATTTTCCGCACTATAAGGCGCACCTAAAAACCTTCAATTTCCTCAAAAGCCGACAGTGCGCCTTATAATCCGGTCCTCATATATGCACAATATTGAGCCACAACAGGACTAGCCACTACGGTAAGCAGCCACTGACGTCATTTTCCCCCGTAGAAGAAGAAGCGCGCGGTGCATGCTGGGATAGTTGTCAGAACGCTGGTTTGTTAATAAAGTTTGACCTATTTACCCATAGACATAGTTATAATGCTTATATTATGTCTATGTATTTACCTACTGACCATCTATAATCAGGTCGTCTGCAGGTCATTTAGCTCCACGTTCTCCACCAACATGCTGTGCGCCAACGGAGAAGGGTGACCATCGTCCGGCCACGCCCGGCCCAGGAAGGCTCTCCTCGCTGACCGGAGTCGGACTGTTTTGTTGACATTCTTTATGTCAACAAAGTGGCTTTAGACATTCATCGGTGCTTCGACTAGGGCTACCAAGGGACCAGCCCCGAAACATTTAAAGCCGGGAGGACAGAGACTGCGGCGGCAGCGTGTCGGTTGGTCTGCGTTACCCAGAAAGCAGTTGGGCACAATATCGCAACACCATGAGTGAAGCAATGACTGGGGCAGCCGACTATATAATGTACTCAGGGACCATGTCTTTATTATTACATATCCACAACTGTAGAGTACGTAGAGTGGCAACAGTAACTAGCATAATGCGGTGTGCCTTATATATGACAAAAGCTTTAAAACAGGCCATTCATTGAAGGTGCGGAAAATACGGTTCTGCTCCTTTCTTTAAGTGTGAATCCCATTAAACCAGCAAAATACAAAGAACTAAAATTAGTCAATAACTAAGTATTTAAATAAAAAAAGTATATTTTTATAGAGAGAGAGAGAGCACTTCCACAATCCCAGCAGTTTTCTAACTCCTAGTTTAAACGTAATTCCCAAATCAGCGCTCCGACTTCAGACACGCAGCATTACTGTCGCTCCTGCTTTTACTTAATCCGCCTCAGTGGATGGCTGCTCCGCATTTCCCTCGACGTGAAGACGGCCTGCTCACTTCTCAGCCTTACTGATGTTATTAAAGCGCCTGCTGATAATAATAACATCAACACATCAAGATTTTTAACCAAAATGTAACTGTTGTATATACTGCTATTGATGCTAGTCACTGTGAGCCATGTGCACTGCAAAAACACTAAATATTACCAACTCATTTTGGTCTAGTTTCTAATGTAAATATGACAAAATCAACTGATAAGTAACTTTTCAGGAAGATATATGAGCTTGTTTTAAGTCAATAATTCCTTAATATCGATGAAAATGTTCCAGTAGCAGATTATTTCACTTATAACAAAATATTTTTCATGTTATAAATAAAATAATCTGCCAATAGAAGCAGAACGTTTTCATTAATATTAAGGAATTGTTGACTTAAAACAAACATACATACTGACAAATAGTTACTTATCAGTTTTGTCTTATTTAAATGCAGCGAGGTATTTGCTCTAGAAAATAGACCAACATTTGTTTATTAAAACCTAAATAATTAATTCCTGGAGGTTTTATCTCTAATTAGTTTAAAGAATATTCATATTTCAGAGGCGTTGGCAGCGCATGTCTAATTTAATTAAAGGTTCCTTCCTTTAGCCTGTCAGTTTCCAGCTCCGACTCTTTCCCAGGAGAACTTCGATGCTGTGAAATCCTCCTCCCTGCGTTTGGGTTTTCTCTAAGGAAACGGTAACAGGGTTAGCAAGAAGAAAACTCTGACGGAAAGCAGCAGGAAAGCCATAAAAGCAGCAGAACTGTGTGACATTTTGTCATGTTGCAGCCACGCAGCGGCTTGGTGAACAGCAGAGATGCATGTGGCAGCCTGCTGTGTGAAGGTGTTCGCGTCACTGATGCTGCCGTCTACAAGCCGTCATGCCTCCCACCTCCTGATGCCGCCGTGAACAGCAGCACAAACTTCCCTTACAGGAGCAGAGGAAGATTACTGTGAGGCCATGTTGTTTCTCAGAGTGGAGCCATTAAAGGAAAAGAAATGACGCGTTCTCAGCAGTGTGGAACCAAACGATCCAATGACCGGCACAAATTTGCTTAATGTTCTGAAAAAACTCACATTTCCCAATAAAAAGTTTTGTGCTAGAATGAAGTGGTTTTTCAGTCAAATTAAAATAGATGGATTTTGTAAAATTTCAATGGAAACACTTTTTTCAAGTCACATCATGAGCAGATGTTACTACTGGCGAAAACTATGAAGAAGAAAACAGGAAGTAGAAGGAGGAAGATGCTTTGTTTTTATTTTTGTATTCAGAAAAAGTTCAGTTTGACTTTTGAAAGCTTTACTGTAAAATCGCCAACTACAATTTACCCTAAACAACACAAAGGTAAACACTCCCAGGTAGGCGGGGCTTGTAGCGCCAACGCCTGAATAAGACACCAACGTCTCCTCTGATTGGCTGAATTATGAATATAAATATCATAACTGCAGAGGTGGCAGAGAACCCAAAAATTATACTCAAGAAAAAGCAAAAAGTATTTCGTAAAAAGTCAAACTGAAGTACTGGGTAACTGATCAAATTAATAATCACTTTATATTTAAGAATTACATAATCAGACGGATCAAAACATCAAATTAAGTGAAAATTTAAATGACAATAATTTGTATAAGTAACAAAAAATAAAATCAGGCTAAATATTTTTTTTCCAAATCAGTTTCTTTCAATAAAAACGTATAAATCATTAACAAAAGCTGAAGGTGTTTGTGTTTGGTGGATTTCTGTTTTACGCCTGAATTTCAGATGTCTGCCTACATATTTCGTCCTAATTTTAATTATAAGTAGTTCTTTAAATGTCCTGTGAGATGATATACTTACCCATTTATCCATAACAACTGGAACTTTCAATATCCAGCCAGTTATTTTCGCAATTTACGTCTATTAAACGAGTGCCTCCCAGATTAATTTCACTCTCTGCAGCTGCAGTTGTGAAATTAGCGTAATAACCCGATATTGGCTGGAAAGCGCAACGTCTCCCCTTTCAGAAACCGTTGGAATTTTTCAGATAGCGCCAAGTGTGGCGGAATTACGGTACTGCAAATTTGGATGTGTCACCGGCGACACGTTCCGCTCTAGAAGGGTTAAAACATGTTTGTTCAGTAATTTACTCAAGTAAGAGAAGAAATACTTCGTAATAAAATCACTCAAGTAAATGTAACAAGTACAGCGTAGTAAAAATACTCAAACTGAGTAAATGTTTAACTGTCGCTGTTTTTAGTAAAAAGTAGTAAAAAATTAGATTTTTTTAGTAAAAATCACATGTGAACAAGCTTATTCACATGCGATTTTAATTTCTTATTTAATGAAAACACTGAAATTGTGAAATTGGTTTTTTCTATGTTAGCAGGATACTGAAAGATTTGTGCATATTTGTAATGGATTAGCAGCGATTGTTAATCTATTAAAGCCGTCTGAGTTAGACTGCAGGTAACAACCTTTGGGTTTCACTGAGCCAAGCCGCTCCGTTTGGAACCAGCAGAAACTGGAATCCGTTTGTGTTTCAGTCGATTCCCTGAGACCTGCCGTGCCAACGTCTCCTTTAAGGAAATGGTGAATTGTGTCCTGTGACGCGAGTAGTCGGTGTTGACAGTTGGAGGACACAGAAAAAGGAAGAAAAAGAAGACAGCCAGAGGAAAGAGGGCGATGAAGACAAGCCCAGATCTGGCTCCCTCCTCTTCATCACCATGCTAACAAGCTAGCAGCTACGGAGAACTAATCCTCATATCTCATCTTTCTCTCTTCCTGTCTTCCCTTGTTGTGTTTGTTGTGAGCCTTAGAGGATAAATATCCAGACCGTCCAAACGCGGCGCGGCCTTCAACATATGATGAGACAGAAACGAAAAAAAAACTCCGGAGAATCTTTTAGACGGCGACTTTGATGGCAATATGTGCCGCTGTCGCCCGGGGCAGCCGAGGGACGCGACGTCGGATAACGTGCGTGGTGACGGGGTCCGCGGGGTTACACGCCCTCCGGGGCAGGGGCGGAGCCTCCCACTGACAGACGGGAGATTGAGATGTGGCGGGGGGCGGGGCTAAAGCAGAACGCCGGCCGCCGCGAGGGGAAGCGTGGGGATGAAGCTCAGCTGCCAGCAGTCATCAGATCACTCTCGCTCTGTTTGTGTCCGTGTGTGTGTGTGTGTGTGTGTGTGTGTGTGTGGTGATAAACCGCTCACACTGAGGCCTGTGACTTTAACTCCCTGACATCTGTATCCCAGATCCAGTCGTTACGTGGTGAAAGACCAGAATAAAGTAAATAAGTGTCAGTGCAGGCTCGCCTCAGCTCTCCAGGCGTTCGGATGTGGATGTGTGTGTTGGTATCTGACAGCCCGCGGTAACAGGAGGTGGGTGGGGGGCGGCGGGACCCCGGCGCAGCAGGAGCGCTGCAGGCTTTCTCCTGATTATGTAACCATGTGAACAGATGCAGCAGTCGCCGCGGGGCGCCGCGCCGGAGGGGGACGGCGGTCCGGCAGGACGAGGCGGCGCCGACCACCAGTCACTCTCTGATCCGTCACATGTCAGGCCTCTGGGTGGGAGAACACCTGGATGCAGGAAGCCGCCACTTGTTTGTCACGCTTTGTTTTAGTTTAACAGCAGAAACTCAGATCAGTTTAAACGAGATGAAGATGAAGCGTTTAAAAAATGAATCATGTCCCTCAGTTCTTTTAATGAAAGGAAAACACAGCAGAACAGTTAAACACAGACGCCTCAGCGGCCATGATGGAATTTATCCACCAGGACAAAAGAATTTGCTGAGTCACTGGTTGCTATGACGATTCCCGCCTTTTCTGGGAAGCTTCTATTGGACGACACAAGTTGTCTGGATAGGAAGTTATTCTTTAACATCCAGACATAAACATAGACATCTTCTCCGGACTGGACTGTAAACAAACCGACTTCCTAAAACTCAACCAGAGTCAGACTGACGTGAAGTTTTTCAGCAGATATCGATTATCTGAATAAATATAAGGAGTCAGGATTAAAAACCTCAGGGTTTGAGTAGATGTAGGTCTTATATTTTATTTTATGAGCGGTGCTAACCCACCTTCACTACGACTCAGCTGGATCACTGTCCTGCTCTTCCTGTGGCTGGTCGAGTTTTTACCCTCTCTGCTGCCCAGCGCATCGTAAACATGAGCTCAGCCCCGTTTTAGCTTCACTCCGCTGGACTCCCAGACATTACAAGCTTCTCCTTCTCATTTCTCTGATCTGCCGCACCGTTAAGCTCTCCACCCACCAAACCGCCCCGCCCTCCATCAGCAGAGGATCAAACTGGATCATATTGATCAACTGTGAGTCTGGATGTTTGATTGGATTGAATTAAATCTGTATTTCTGTTGATGAAAAGTTTTCTGTTCTATTTAAAGAAACTACATTTGTTGTAAATTCATAAATAAACTCAACTGAATGAATGAATGAATTTAATCTCAGATGATGACCAGAATAAATGGACTCTGGCTACATAAACCTGCATCGCTACAGACAAGAATGGAGATAAAATTAAGTAAAATGTCTGTATTGACTTGATGTTTACTAAGTTTTGAACCACTGATGTCACATTAGATGTATTTGAGTGTTTTTAAAACGTGATTTTCTGTTGTAGCTGAAAAGTAGGTCAAAAATAGAAAGACAAGGACTTCATGCACTAAGACATTACTCATCTTAAACGATTAAACTGCTTTACTGGTTGTATCTAAAATCATGAACAATCGCTTTCATGGCTGCTTTAAATTTTGGATTTTTTAGCCGCAGTTGTCTTGATTGATCATTTATGAGTTACCAATAGGAAATAATCCACTTTCTGCAGAATAAGCCCGTCTTACGGCTCCTATAGACTAGCGGCAGCAGCAATTAGCAAAAACCTGGTGGAACTGCGAACCTGCTGAGCTCATCATATGAATCAGCGTTTTCAGTCCAACGCTCCTGAAAACGGTTTTAAACAGCAAAATGAAAGAGCAGGAGCTTCTTAAAGAGACTGACTAAACAGACGGACATGGCCAGACATTTTCTGAAGGACGGTTCTGTTTCAAACTACGAGCTTAACTTCAAAATTACGTCTCTGTACAAAAGATGTTTTTTTTCTTAACTCTTATCTTTAAACCACAACAAGACATCAACAGACGTCTTTGTTGGTTCTCTCTGTGAAGAACATTTTCACCTTTTAGCCGCACAAAGCAACAAAAAGACAAAAGAGCTGCATGTTTAGTCTGTTTTCAGTGAAGATGTTGATCAGGTTGCCTCCGCCTGCATGTTGCCTGGTTTGTCCTGAGAAGCAATCAGAGCTCAACCTGCAGCATCCTTCATCGTCACTGAATCACAGGAATATCTTTAGTGCAAATCAGCTAATTAACACTGCTAATTTAAAAAGGTGTGAAACGGAGACTTTGGCATTTCAAACCCGTTGACGAATGATTTCAAACTGTTTCCAGGTAATGTGGATCTGATAAACCCCTTGGCTGACGGAGGCCACGTTGGCTCGGGGCGTCAAGGGAAATAACGCAGCCCGTTAAGATGCACCAAGGATTTTTCTCTTCCCTCCGGCGCCTCTGGAGGTCAATGCAACTGGGATTAAAGGCATTTTTCATGAGGAGACACAAGACGGCTGCGAGTTCAAGTGCAGGGGATGTAAATTACTGCAAACCGACTGGAAGAAACGGAAAACTCCATATTTCTTCCCTATCTGGTCCAACAGCAGTGCAGGAGGACATCAGCAGGCTGCACCACAAATCCCTGATATTAAACTGAATAAATGAGAAATTTGAGAGATTAATGGACTCAACGGTTCCACAAAACAAACCCAGCCTCAACAAAACTGCTGCTGCTGCAGAAAAGATGGAGAGAAAAATGGCTTCCTGCACAGAGACCAGCAGCGCTCACTCTGCTTTCCAATCTGGATTACCTCGGATTGGTTGTTTATAATTATTAGATTAATTTCCAAATCAGATTAGGTCACACAGATCAAGCAGCGGGATTACAAACCAAACCCAGAGTGAGCTGGAGCTGCTGTAAAATAACCCAGCAGATCAGTGATCCGGAGTGATCCGCTGATCCAGGTGTGACTGTATCAGCGCCGCGCCTCATTACGCCTGCGCTGATGCGATGCTGGGTGAGATAAGGAGCTGCAGGAGCGCAGCCTTCGGATGCGCTGCACCGCTCTGTCTCCAGCCGCGCAGCAGAGGCGGCGTTCCAGCTGGAAGTGATGGCTTAATAATTAAACCGCAGCTCTTCTTATCTGGGAGCGGATAAGAGCAGCAGCAAACATCTCTGGCAATCGCAGCCTGTTGTTTCTCTCTCATTTAACAGCAAATCAGCTCTGGGTCCAACCCTGCAGCTCCAGCCCTGCAGCTCCAGCCCTGCAGCTCCAGCCCTGCAGCTCCAGCCCCGCTGGTTGTTTGACCAGAACTCAGAGTCTGAACACAAACCGCAGCTTTGACACCAACATGCAGCACAAACGCACACAACTCCCAAAAACCCAACATAAACTACTCCATAAAACCATGACAACTGGGAGTTTCTACAACAGTTTCACTTGTTTTCCAAGGTGAAATAAAATACAACCCATAAAAATACAGTGATAATAAACCTATTCATTTGATGATGCATCTGAAAAAGAGCATCACATAATAATTCATTAGGTTTTCTTGTAAAAAAAAATTCACCATCTTCTCTCAGCTGCAAAATATTAAAGTTCAATTCCTAAGTAAAATTTTTTTTCAATTAACTAATGAAAAATTATTTCATACTAATTACTTATGACAATAAGATACCTTAAAAGTTAAAGTGGAGATACAGTTCGAGAAAAATGAGAAACTAAAAGAAATTAATTAACTTGGTTTAAATGTCATATTTAAATACAATAAAATAAAAACTTATGATTAAATGTTTCAAAATAAAATCCTAATTGATGGTTTTAGCCGTTAAACACCGAGATTTTGTCATATTGGCAGCAATTAAATCAAAATTATATTTTTTAAAAAAATATAAAGAATAAACTTTTGATTTAATGTTTATCCAACGGGGGAAATATATAATTTAATTTAAAGAAAAATTATCAGAAGCTTTCAGGAAACATTTTTTTTCTTCTGTAGTTGCATTACGCACGTGCGTTCTTTTCCTGCCGTGCACGCGCGTGCTGTCAAATACTTGGAAAACGCGCGCGCGCATCCAAATTTGAGCACGTGTGTGTTTTAGCGCCTCAGTGTGATATCGTGTGTGTGTGTGTGTGTGTGTGTGTGTATGAACACATGAAGCCCGTGGTGTGGTGCGCGCGCGGCCCACTGACCTCCGCGTGTCTCCGGGGGCAGCCACGCCACGAACCGCTGCCATCAGAAATCACAGGACAGGATGAGTTAAAATCAACGCGCCGCCGTGTCTCCCACTCAGTCCCAGTCACAGTGACTTCCGCCGCGCGTTTCCTCCCTCATGTCCGTCACCGGCTCCTGGTCCCGGACCTCAGGGCGCGCGGACTCACCCACCGACCCACGCGGGGGGGGAACCGGCCGCAGTCAGGCTGAAGTTGTGGAGTTAAACCATCCCCGCTGCTGCCGCCGCTGCTGCTGCTGCCACGGATTCGCCTCTGTCAGCTCTGGACACACAAACGCAACTGAAGCGCTTTTACGCACAGCGCGTCAGAGCCGAGGGGGGCAGGGGGGAGGGGTTTCATTCCGAAAAGGGGAGAGAGAGAGAGAGAGAGAGAGAGAGAGAGAGAGAATGGAGATGAATAAAAAGGAGAACTGTTCTGGGTGAGAATATTTAGACAGAATATGATCATATTTGTATTTCAGTTTCATCTGGTTCCAGATTCCCGGAACAGAACCGAACTCAGAACATGTGTAGCTCCATCCATCTTCATATTCTCTCAGTATTCCCTCAGCATGACGCAGCAACCACCGTGTCAGGTTGATAAATGGTGCGTTCAGGTGATGCTCAGAGCAGATTCTTCTGCCATGAATTATGATTTATGGAAACTGTAAGTGATGAAATCCACGAAACTGACCTAATCTTTACTCATATCAAACTCCTGGGTTTCTACTGCAATTAACACATTTTAACCAACAAACTGGATCCACATCATCCCCACAGCGGCACGTGGTGGTGGCAGTGTTATGCTGTGGAGAGGCTTTTCTTCAGGTCAGTGAGAAGAGGGACGGAGCTAAAAATGCTGCTAATTTTAGGACAAACAGCTGCTATGAAATGGTTTAGAATGGTCCAGTCAAAGTTCAGACCTGATTCAAATTGATCATCTGTGGAAAAACTTGATGTTCTCCATCCAGTCTCCCTGACTTTCAGCTTCTTTCCAAAAACCAAAGGACAGAAACTTCAACTCTAATTCCTGTCAGAACTTCACTTCTCTTCATATTTTTGTCCCTTCAGGAAAATAAACGCCACCAAATAAAACGCTGCTCCTCCAGAAAACGTCAGTCCGTCCTCACAGCTTCCTGCTGCTGAGAGGGAATCAGTTTTTCTGTTCGCAGCTCGGAGGAGCTCCGTCCGTCCTGCTGATTATTTAGAAAGCTTTGAAGTTTTGCATCACTTCGCTGTTTCCTAACGAGTTTGTGAAGAAACCATCAACCTAACGAGCTCATTAGGGTCTGAGACCTCGGCAGAAATGAGCCCAAAGCTCAAACTGATCCAGCTAAACTCCCTTCACTCTATTTACATATTAAATGAAAATACAAATGTTTATTTATGTTTTAAATTGTGATAATCATTGCAGATTAATTGCACATGAATTCAAGGTTTTTAGTTTTTTTGTCATTGGTTTGTGAAATCACGTTAAGCTGCCTTCTGCTTTGGTCCTTGTAGATTTTTAAGCTCAGTTTATTTGAGAAAAAAGGGGGAATTTTTTAAAAAATTCAATGATTATTTGGGGATTTAGGTTAATCTTGATCAATAAACAGCTGTAGGGCCGTTTAATTAGCTCTCTGAGCAGAGATTACTTTTAAAGATGAATAAAACCAATTTAACAAACTAATATTTCCTGAGGAAAATGAAGCAATAAACCTACATGTGGCTCAGTCCTTTGAGTTTTAATTTGAAAGCTCTGTATTCTTTCAAATCATTGGAGCAAATATGTCTGAAAAAGATCTAGATGGATAAAACCACTAGCTGCACTATGTCGTAATTGGTGTTTCAGTTAAGTAAGTAATGTAATTAAAATCACACATGAATAAGTTTGTGCACCTGATAAATCACTGCTGCTCCCCCCCATCATCCTCCAATCACTTCCTGTCGCCTTCTTCGTATTTTCCATCAGTAGTAACATCCATTGTTGATCACATGACTGTTACGAAACAATTGTTTCTACTGCAGTTTTGCGAAATACGCAAATTTCAATGCAGACGAAAAAACATCTGATCCTACCACAAAAACCTTTCTGGAAAAACGTGTTCTTTTTTAAACTGCCGTGTTTCTAAAAAGCTCATTTATTTTCACAATTCCAATTTGTGCAATTATAAAGTCAGTGGAGACACAGATAGTGGTAAACCAGAATCTTAAATCTTAATTACCCTAACCAAAAGACTTTTGGTTTGTACTCACATCAGAACTGGTTAGTCCACTTTAATCCAACTCCAGTCCGTTTGCATAGAAAGTCCGGTTCCGGTTGGGGAGGTGAGAACGCGTATTCAAACCAAACCAAAAACTTTTCCATAAACCTCGATCTGGTTTCTGTTGAGGTGAACTCTGGCGCAGTTTGAACAAAGATGTAAACACCAAACGCACCGGAGGTCGCTCAAAAAGCAGGAAGTGGACTACAGAACAGGGCATTCTGGGTAAATACAACCAAAGCAAAGCGCCAGCATAAGAAATTTCTCGTGTTTTTTTGCCAGACATAAAATCCTCCAACTGCTAAAATCTGACCCTATTCCATTCTTGACATCTCATGAAGAAGAAAATTGCGCTCAGGGTCTTCTTCTGAGGTTTTCATGTTGTTTTCTTCAGTAGTTCAAGGTGCAGCGCCCCCACAGGCGAGCAGGGGAACAGTTTGCTCAAAAGGTTTGGTATGTTTTATACAGAGCAGCGAGAAAGAGAAGCACAGCAACAGGAAATGTAACAAATGTTACAGCTCTAGTCCTGAATCAAACCGAGTCTGCTGGACTATCAGGTGTGTCAACACAAATTTAAGATTCAATAAACCTTCTGACATATACAGAGTTTTGAATTGTTCTGGTCTGTTCTCATAAGAATAATAAAATAACAGCTGGAACTGCCCTAAAATAATTACACTGCAACATTTCGGTCCAGAACCAGCTGAATATGTTCACCAGGTTAAATCAGAACCTGTCAGTCATGTTTAGTAAATCTGCTGAAGCTCATTAAACGCTGGAAACCTGATAATTTATTCAAACCTCCATCAGAGCGAAATGTTAGTTTAGTTTTATTACAGAATGACTCTCCTCATCATTGCCATCCTGTTTTGGGTTCTTGGAGAGATAATTGGACTCAAAGAAACTTCCTGCTTCCTTCCTGTTTAGAAGATTTAAATTAGAGGAAAAACTCCAGCTTAACGTGCAGCTCAGACAGAAGATGAGCAGGCGGCGAGGCGCGTCACGTTCTCAAGGTTTTCAGCTTTTCTATCTCAGCAGAAACCAATAATCTGATTCATGTCATGGAATAAAGTTTACTCTTTAGCTGTGGGCAAGAAGTCTGAAAAGGAAGAAAAGTTAAGAAAGAGCATAAAGGTGAAGCAGGAGTTCAGTTTATTCCTTCTGACCAAATGAACCGGATCAACTTTCACTTCAAACGGTTTTAAACTTTCAGGCGATGCAGAAAAATCTGGTCAAGCTTTCAAACTGCTTTATTCCATTTATTGTCTCATGAAAACATAACATCCTTGACAGGCCCTTTTCTCCCAGCAGCCATTGTAAAATTGATGCAGTCTTTTCACAATAAAAGCATGGTGCTGATGGAAGTGGGAGTTTTTCTGCTTGTAAAGAGAGCTGAGGAATGTGGCGACCACCAGCCGCCGCCATCGCCGCCGGTCTCCGTTTAGATCAATCAGCCATGCGTGAGCGGCGCTGGGTGGCCCGGTTCCGATCCGCTGCTCCCACATGTGACCAGGATGCTGCTTGTTGCCTGTGTGAGTTTGGTTTGCTGGAGCAGAAACATGTCTCAGCCAGTGTGTGTGTGAGACATGGCAGATATGTGTTAGTGTGTGTGTGAAGGCAGGGAGCTAATTTAAAGTGAAATGTGGAGTTTGCTGGAGTGTGACTGTTGGTCTGAAGATGCAGACAACACAGCATCAACATTCAACACATATTTTATTCAAATCAAACTGCATGACGGCACAGAAGAAGAAAATAAAACTGAACATTGTGACCCTGATTAAACAATGTTTTCATACGGTGTTAATTAGTTCATCATTTACTGTGATAACCAGGAAACATGTCAACCATTTTCCATGTTTTCATTAATGATTCTTCATGCACTTTTTACGTTTACTGAATAAGTTCTGATGTAGAAAACCTCCTCATCCACCGCTGAGTCTGTGCCTTACCAGAGGCATGAAACTTGGAAAAATGACAAAGTCCAAACCTCCAGCTTGACTGATGCAGTTTATGCTAGTTTGCAATGTCTACTTCCTGTTTAACATCTACTTTCTGTTTAACGTCTACTTCCTGTTTAACGTCTACTTCCTGTGTGTCTACTTCCTGTTTAACGACGTCTGATAAAGTCACGTTTTGTGTATCCTGGTTGATTCGCTCCAAGCCAGTAGATGGAAACAAATCTAATCCACATTTTCTTTTTTGCAACATTTTAAAGGTTTGCTCAAATTTCACAAAATTGGAAATTTATAGACAATCATAAGAACATTTATAATTCTATTACTGTTTATTGTGAATCAGTTCTAAAAACTCAACACTAAACAACAGCAGCAAACTGATAAATTATGCTTTCATGTGCTAAATAAACCTTGAATCGTTCTGTAACGCTGTTTATGACCTTTGACCCCTGCAGGCATCCATCCTGGTTCCTCTGCAGCTGATTACCAAGGAGCGTTAAGGTCGACCTGATTAAGATGCTCGTTACGTTGATTTATGGTCTGGTTTCAGTCAAAATGGCCGATCATTAATCAGGATGTGGTTCCAGTCACATCGTCCACAGCTGAGTTAATATTAATAATGTTGAGCTGACAGGAAGCTGCATTTGGTTTTTCTACTATTCTCACATCTGGAATTAGTTTTAAAAAATGCTTTTGTAACACGACACTAATTAATGTACGGAAATATTCTGAGAAAAGTTTCTACATTTCTTTTGATGTTAAGAGCTATCAAACACATTGGAGAATAAAATACAGTCAGAAACAAACGCTGAATGATTTTGATCGTGGATCGTTCAAAATTTTTGAAAAATCAAATAAACCACAGGAGAACTGTGGGCTAAATTTATTAGTGAAAGTAAAAATGTTTCCAAATAATGTGAAGGGAACTCAAAGGATTGAAAACAAGAAAACTAAAACTAAGTGAAGCTAACTGGAGTAAAAAGGCAACAGTTTGCATGAACTGATACTAAATTATTCACTGCAAAAACATAAAATCTTACCAAGTATTTTTGTCTAGTTTGTAGTTAAAATATCTTATTAAACTTTAAATAAAACAAAAACTAAATTACAAGTAACTTTTCAGCAAGATAAGGGAGTTTGTTTTAAAGAAACAATTCTTGATGGAAAATCAGCTGCAGGGGAACCAGAACGATGAGGCTGTAGCTCCTCCAGGGTCCAGTTTCACTGACAGATTATTTCACTGATAACATGGGAAAATGTCAAATAAGTGGAATAATCTGTCAGTGGAGCTGGTTATTTTTCACCATTATTAAAGAATGATTGACCTACAACAAGTTGATATCTTCCTGTAAGGTTTCTTGTTAGTTTTGCTGTATTTCACACATACTAAGATATTGAAACCAGATAAAAAATACTAAAAGTTCTGTTTTTTCAGTGTTGCTTTGGTTATTTAGACAGGAAACAGGAAGTTGTTCAGCAGAATAAGTGAGCAGAGCTGTTGAGGTTTCGTCCTGACAGTGGGATCGATCTGGACCTGTCTGGATCGGGTCTGGATCACTCTGGATCAGTCTGGATCGGGTCTGGATCGATCTGGACCTGTCTGGGTCGGGTCTGGATCGATCGGGTCTGGATCGATCTGGACCTGTCTGGGTCGGGTCTGGATCAGTCTGGATCAGTCTGGGTCGGGTCTGGATTGATCTGGACCTGTCTGGGTCGGGTCTGGATCGATCTGGACCTGTCTGGGTCGGGTCTGTAGGGAACCCCATCAGCCTGTGCTGTGCGTCGTTCTGCCAGCAGACGGATCGGGCCTGTCAGGCCAGCAGCCGAGTGTGAATATCAGACTTATGGCTTCATCTGCCCAACACACACACTCCGTTACGTAACACCGGTCCAGCTCCAGAACCGCCTCGCCCTCCATCACGCTCACAAGATTTTGTGACACTTCAGTCGGACAGAATTACATCTTTCATGGTTAGCATGAAATATAGACGATATGTGGGCAGTGGAGGAGTTCAGGGTCTATATTTGTCACTGCAGATTCGTCTCCTCATCAGCATCTGTGGTTGGATATAAAGTCCCTGCCAGTTCCAGACAGACGGTGGGATGAAAACAGAGGAACATGATGACAGCAGGAGGGAGACCTGGAGAACAAAAAGTCTTTTTAAGTTGCTCTATGTGCAGCATTTTACCTCCAGGCTGTAAGCGCTGCTGGGATGCCGCAGCGTCTGACTAGTTGGAGTTTCTTTTCTGTTCCCAGAGCCAAGAAGTGTTGCTAAGAGGTTTCTAGATTCTCCTGAGATTCAGTTCGTCAGGTTCTGCTGTACGGAGCCACATTCTAATTAAAAAATCTACCTTTTTAATTTTAATGAAACTCTTCCTACTTCCTGCTCCTGCACATCCATGAAACATAACCGGTGTTATTTTAATCCCGGTCTTTTGATTCTGTTTATTCTCCATTTCTGCAGAGTTTCTCAGTATATATATTTATTATTGTCACGTAGATGTTTTCCCTGCAGGCTGCATTAATGGAAAGAAAATAAATCTTCACAGAAAGTAAAGTTGTGGTTGGTTCGGATGCACCTGCTTTCTTTTGCAGCAGGTTAGATCGATGTTTTTCCACAGGCTGCCAGGTGGAGTTTAGCTTTCATTCATCTGGCAGATGTTTTCCTCAGCATTTACATTTTTCCTCCGTCGGAGCGAGAAGAGGAGGAACCGCGGATGAAGAGCAGAGCACTAACAAACACAATGCTTGTCAGCAGCTAATGCACCATAAAAATGTCAGACGTGTTTCTTTTCCGTAACGCTGAATGTAAGCAGAGCCGTATGTTCCTGAAACATAACGGAGCATTTCCATTCCCCACGGAGATAAACTTCAGATTAACTTTCTGAGTCTCACATGGCGCAGATTAAAAGCAATCAGAGATAATGAGAAGCTTATCTGGTACCAGGCAGATGGTTGACGGAGAAAAACTGCTGCGTCAGCATTTCATCCAGCATCAAAGAAAAGGGGAAAAAACACAAAAAGATGCGAATGATGATGTATCATCCAGGCATTGTCTCGATTCTAGAGCTCAGAAAAGAAAAGCCCAGCTTACTGCTGATCAATCACCAGTACCAGAAAAGCTCTGCTTTCACACCAGAGGAGCCGTCGTCTGCCACGCCAATGTTTCTCCAACAAACCTGAACCTGCCTCAGATTTCCTCATCAGAAAGTCATGCAGCTCTGCAGAGGCCTGGAAACGAGCCGTTCATTAAACTCAGGTGTGGAGAACAACATATGCATCTAAAAATTACAAGATTTATACGTCCCTGCAGAACGTGACAGAGGTTTTCAACTAATCACCATCAGGATGGATTCAAAACAAGGTTTCTATGTAAACACAAGGAGTTTATGGGGCTTGTCTTCAGTTATGCATGAAATCCATGGAAAATATTTAATATTTCTCCTAAATGGCGACACGTCGGTGAGAAAAATTCATTTGTGGTTTGACCAGCAGGGTTAAGTCCATAAAAATGTTGAGAAGTCTTCTGTGCCAAAGACAAGCAGCTCTTGGCAGAGACGGTGTGATGGAGTGGGCCGTCATCTGGAAAAACGAGGATTATGATCCTGGAGGCCGAATGAATGCAGAGAGATGAGATTTGAATAAATCCCACATGTGTTATAGAAATAAAGCAGGGCTGGAACTATAACCCATCAAATTCAGTTAATCACATGTAAAACATTCTAACAATTAATCACTCGTCCCGAACTGGAACCTTTGTTTTGTGTTTCTGGTACGCCTGTAAATGTGACGCACAAACGTCATGGACGAAGAAGCTGCTTTTTTTGACAAACTGGAGTTACGATCTGATTGGACGTTGGGGAAGACTATTGATTTGGTCAAGTTGTGCTAAAAGGAGTTAGCCTGTCAGTGAAGCTATTCAAGCCTAGAGTAGCATCTCAATGCTAAACGTGTAGCAGCACACAGGCAACCCCAACGCTAACGTCAGCGTCCATATTACTGAAGGTCTGTTCAAATTAAAAACAATAAGTATATTTATTACTAACCTCATGTCTATTTAATCAATAACTTAGCAGCAACAATTGATTTTAAATTGAAAATGGTTATTTTGTTGATGTAGGTTCTAGAATAAAATGTAATGAATTAATTACTGACCCAGCAATTAACTTCATAAAAATCTTTAGAGTCCCTCCACTAAAATAAACTATTACATTTGCAACATATTCTGTTTCTTCAAACTTTAATAATCAAACCCACTGTGGCTCGTCTTCTTTTATCCTTAAACCAGATTTGGTTTATGTTGGCTTTATTTTATTAAAATCCATTACGCAACAGCAGGAATATGCTAATCTTCCTCGTTAGTGGAGCAAATCTGTCCTCACACCGAGCGGCACCCAGACCCACCTGACGTTTTCAGGACAGGAGACGCTTAAAATAAATCCATGAAAACACTTTATAAGTATTCAGAATGATATCATTTCCAGCTCTGCGTGTTTTCTACATTTGAATCACATTTTGATACGTAAACATGCTGTAGTTAGATTGTGGAGCTTTAAAAACGGCCTGGTTGTAAATAAATCCGCCTTTCTAGGAACAGAAAGCATTAAAATGTATCAAATAAATGCCCAGTGGTCCACTTAAGCCCACAATCATCCCATCCCTCACTGCTCCTGTCATTTAGCTTCAAAGCTTCACGGCAGCAGAAGCCCACAGGGAAAATATTCCCTCCTAAAATCAGGGGAAGCTGAAGAGCCGCCTGTCTGGAGATGACGCTCACTCACATCTGATAAAAGGACTTAAGCTCGCTTCCCCCGGCAGGCGGACACGCTTTCACAAATCCTCGCTCATCTGTTACATCGAAATGAGGCGAAGATGTTGACATTGTTTTCCAGTGAGACGGCTCACATAAAAGCAGCATCAGTGGCGCGTCGCTGCATTTAAAATTAACATGTTCTGATGTGCCCTTGAGCCAAACTTCACGCGAGTGACGGCGTTAAATAACGACAGCGGCGCGTCCAAACAGAACCCGGGATTAGCCTGATGTTCCCCCGTCATGACGCTCTCTGCTGCGGCGACGCTCAGCTTCATGCTGCTCTTCATCATCGGGAGCAGAGCTGCACTCCAAACGTTTGGAGTGATTCAATTATTTGAAAAGAAAATGAGAATGCTTTAGAAAGCAAAAGTACAGAAACTGCAATTACAGTAAATTTTCTATTTAAAGAAAAAGTCCTTCAAAAAACTCAACAAATCAGCAGTTCTTAAAGGGGCAGTATCACATAAAATCCACTCTTAGCTTTATATCACATGTTACTCTCTCATCATCAAAACATAACTGGAGTGTTGCTTTGATTCTTCCAGACATGTTAGAGTAATCCTATAATCTCCATGGCAACCACTCAGCTCCTTCAGACTAGCAGCAGTAATTAGCAAACACCTGGTGGAACTGCTGAGCTCATTACAGGAGCAACGTCTCAGAGCAGCGCTGGTGAAAACGTTCTTAAAGGGTTAATAAAGGAGCCATGTTGGGATGACTTCCTGAAGGCGGAGCTTCAGAAAGAGCAGGAGCTTCTTAAAGAGACAGAAGCCCAATTTAAACCACAAAGTAAAATCTCTATTGAGTCATATTAACTGCACCATTCAGTCGGTCGGATCAGAACTGAATATGAAGGACGTGACGGGGTAGTCAGAGTTGTTCCCAGTGTCCCAGTGGACAATCTGACCTTAGAAGGTGTTCCAGTTGATTTTAACTGTCAGGTTGGAATTTTCCAGCTATAACTAGCCTGCAGCATTGCATGGCTTCAATCATTGGTCAGATGAAATCCTGACTGAGTTTAGGCAACGTAACCTGGCCATCAATGTGAGGAGGAAACACTTTCCTAAGCTCCTCACCGCCTGATGACATCACAATACACAACTTCTAGAGGTCCAAACAGTGCCAATATTCTTACAAAAACGCATTTTTATGTTGAATTTTCTGCCTAAACTTCTTTAAAGTTCCATTCTTTTACTAGTTTGCCTTTGTGTCTCTGCAGTAGAGACACAAATCCATCTTTTCTCTCAAGATTACTTTGTGATTTTAGAAAATGGAGCCAATCCAGTTAATTAAGCCCAACAGAAGCAGGAGAGCGGGCCAGAGTTCTGCTGATCTGCTCTGAACTGTCCCACAAGATTAAAGCTCCTCAAATTATCCTGTGCAACAACACATTTGAGTATTTGCTTTTCAGCCTCCATCATTACATTTCAAAGCCTCTGGTAATGCGTCGCAGCAACATTAAACTCACTGAGGCTTCATGAATAACCAATTCTGCAAACACAAAACAGCGATGATGAGAAAAACGTCTACAAATGGTGTTTTTTTTCCACAAAGATAAAACCTGAAGGATGAGAACATTCACCAGACTTTAAGGAATTCAAGATTTCTACAAATGAAGCTTCTCTCATGTTTCTGTCACGTTAGCTTTTCAAACAAACGATAATGAAAGCAAACCAAGGCCTGGTGTAGAAAGCTTTATGAATCCTCATCCATACAAAATCTTACTAAATATTCTTTTTAGTTTCTAGTGAAAATATTTTACACTTGAATTAAAATGAAACTACTTTACAAACAACTTTTCAGCCAGATATGAGCTTTTCTTAAGTGAATATTGGCTTAAAAATAATAGTTCCTCTAGTAGATTATTTCAGGTACAACAGAAAAAATGTCTGAAACATTTTTATCACTAAAGAGATGTTTATTTAAAACTCATCTTGATGAAAAGTTACTTTTAAGTTATTTTTGCCATATTTAAGCGTACTAAGACATCTGAACTAGAAACTAAACCAAACTTGTTTTGCAGTGACCCACCACACGGCGTTTCCCCATGAACCTCCAGGTTCAGTTTATGGATCATTTCAACCAGAACCAGCATAAAGCATCTGGACCAGCGTGGATCCGAGTCAGAAGCTCTTCAGCTGCTGCTGAGAATCAACTGAAGAGAGAAAGAAGAGGAAAGCATCACAAACATGTGAGCAGATTAAAAATCAACCCAACGCCTCCAACCAACTAAAAACCCAACGCCTGCACACAGACGAGGTTCCTGGCGGTTTTAGTTAATGATTCCTCTGCAGGAAGGTTTTCGGTGACTGACAGCTGATGCTGCTCCTGCCAGCACCGTCTCTGCCTCCTCTCTGCTCCGCTCCCCGCCATGTGTTCAGGTTTGTTCAGCCAGCAGCCATCAGCTTGTTGCTCCTGGCTGCCGCTCTCCTCATTAACTTTGATGGTTATTGATTGACTTCCCAGTTGGTCGCCCAGTTTGAAGCCTGGCTTGCCTCATAAAACCCTGAAGTTGATTACAAAGTTTCACCTGAGATCCGATCATTAGGGTCCAGCAGGCAGAGCACCGCGAATTCAAGGTTTATTTATTGATCTTATTCACTCAGTTGGGATTTTAACTCGTAATAATAAGTTTCCTCTGCTGCATATACACCTGAAAATGAGGTTGAGATTCTGTGCAGTGCAAAATGTTCAATGCATAAACTCTCCAGCTTATTTACGTTGGTTTAACCGACATGACGGTAAACCAGAAGTATTTCAACGTCGGCTGAAACAGTCCAGCTAAATTGGTCATAAATCGACATATTTACATTTTTTAGTATTGTATTTCTAGTATTAGTAAAACACATTCAGATCAGGTAAATTAGATTGTTTATCTTGTACTTGTGCCAAAAAAATGGCTTCAGTTGCAGAAATGAAAACTTTCGAATGACCTGATGACAGAGAGGCTTGGAGTCTTTCAAGGTCTATTTGAACTGAAGTTAGCGTGCTAGCTTTAGCTTCAGCAGAGCTAATGCTTATGATGAGAGCTTTAAGGTTAGCACATGTAACTTTTCAGTTACTGGCTGGTGAAAAACTAGAACTAAACTTGACGGAAAGACACATTTGGTAAAGTTTCTCTGGGCAAAGTTGTCAGATATCATCTATTTCACATCAATATCAGAACCAAAGAACATGAGCAGCTTTGAAAACATCAAACCAAAGCTACAGGAAGTCCAGGCCTCCCTGGTGAGCAGAGCTGCAGGAACAGATATTCCAGGAACGACTTCAGACTTTCAGTCAAAATTCACAGAAAATTGTCAAACGATGCAGAAACAGCCTCAGGTCTGAGGCTTGAACGGTGACCCCTGACCTCCGTTTCTCAGCTCTCTGCTCTAACGCTTTCTGACACTTACATCGAAATTATTTGCTCCATTCAAGGGGGCAAATGGCCTCTCATTGCATTCAGAAACACCTCAAACACAGTTTTCACATGAACTCCATCCATCATTCGTCTCTTTTTAATTTCATCCCGTCGGGTCTGACAGAGAGCAGAACCAACACGATTTGGATACAAAAGAGGAAGAGAAATGGATGCAAATGTCAAGAGGGAATATAAATGCGGAGCAGAAACGCCGTTTGTCACGGTAGCTCTCCAAAAAACGCTGGCTGATGTCTTTCTCATTACACGAGAAGTTAAAGGAAATGGTGTTCCCGAATCAGGAGGCTAATTTGTTCCCCGCTTTGCGTTTGTGACAGCAGCAGGAGGCTGACGGCTCAGAGAGGTGGAGGAACGCAGCCAGGCTGCGTCACGTCTGACGTAGTGAGAGAAATGAATGTTGAAAGGTTGATAATAACCTCAGAGGACAGCGGGGGGATGTGACTCAGTTTCAAATGGAGATCAGGGGGATTGTTCTCACTGCAGCCATTAAAACGACCCGGCAGGAAGTTTCAGCCACATTCAGGTTTATTGTTTGGCTTCAGGTTTGGTTTGTTTGCTTTGATTCTGCAGGAGGAAGGAGTTTACCGCTGAGGCGACCCGACGCAGCCGGGCTTCTGCTCACAACAAAACCCAAACCTGCATGCAGAGATAATCGGTTCTGAGCCGAAGGTTCTGGTGAGGCGAGGTCCGGATTATTAGAAACGCTCCAACCCGACAGGACTTTTAGATTCAGATGGATCTCAAAAATTGAAACGTGAAAAAGTCATTTCAGAAAGTGAAACTCATACAGATTCATCACAAAGTTAAAGATTTTAAGTCTCCAGTTTAATCACTGCAGCTTCCAGATAATTAAAAACCCAAAATTACGTCTCAGAAAATTTAATTTAAAAGGAGCTGATTGCAAAACATGTTGCAGGACGGATGTGTCAACGACCAGAAATACTGCTGTTAATATTAAAACTGTATAAATAATTGGACATTCAAGCAGGAGAATGTGAGGTTGATGCTTCATTCAATGTGGGAAGGAAGAGTCTAAATAAGTAGATAAATAAATAAAAAAGTTAAATATTGGAAACTCTCCAGTCAGCTAATTAACTCGTAACACAAGGTGCTGATTGATTTTCCAGTTGGACTTGGTACCCACCCATGATGGTACCAGCCAGTCCGATAACCACTGGCTCGGTTCATGGTCAGCTTCATGTTGATCCGTCCCTTAACAATCAGAGTCGATGCATTAAAACGCTCTTCCTCCATCATTAGATAATAAACTGCCTGACCGTTGGATGCAGATGGAGATGCAGCGAAGCGAGGATTTATTTATGCTGCGTTAGAGAAACAGAAGGAAGGAGCAAATTAAACCTTTTATAAAAGCCTTTTCACTGACAACTCAGAGCATTTACAAGCTACAAATAGACGAGTTAGCAGGCAGTGAGTTATTTCCTCTGATGCCTGTGAAGATGAGCTTCCTATTGTGGTTTGAATCAAAACAACCAGAACTGGAAATGTTGGTCTTTTCATAGGATATTCATCTGGAAACACTGGAGAAACGTCTGGATTCATGTGATACGGAGGGTTTGTGAGGGAATCATGTTGGACCACAGGAACGTCTGGAGCCAAACTGAGTTCATGTGAAGCAAATGAGGAGTCAATTCACAGAAAACACGATTCATTAAAAACAACGAGGTTTGACCCTAACGGCACCCGGTAGAGTCAGGGATTACCCTTCAGGATGGAATAACTCCATCATTTAACTCCATTATCTACCTGCTCTGACATCAATCTGAGGAAGTGTCATCTCCTTAAGACCAAAATCTGGGCTTTGACTAGGCCAAAGACTTTCCATTTCTCAGGTTTCAGACCAGTCCTTGGTGGATCTACTGGAATGTTCTGGTTCATGTCCAGTTCTACTTTTATTAGTTTTTATATGGTGACCTGGACAGATCCTGCCTTCCCAAACCATGACACTTCCACCTCTGTGCTTCACAGTGTTCTGTGTTTGGTTTATGCTTTTATTTCCTGTTTTTATTTTTTATTTTTCGTTTTCCTCCCTGCTGACCTGACAGGAACGTTCAGCTCCTTTCTGGCCTGACAGACAAACTTCCACATCAGCAGGAGGAAACCAGGTTTTGTTTTCCATGAAGACGTTTTAGGGTTTTTGAAGCTTCGTTCAGCATCCTGCAGCTGCAGTCAGGGTGAACTCGCTTACCAAACCAGATTTAGACATTTTTCTGGTTTTGTTTAATGTCCTCCACTGATTTCTGATTCTTCTGTTGTTCACTCTCACTTCAACAGTGAATCAGGCTCTAAATTAAATATTTAAGGTTTAAACTTATTGCTTTCATTTCCTGTATGTTGAAAATGTGTTACAAAGACAGAGTTTCAGAGTTTTCCTGAGTTTTACAGCCTGAGCGGTGAAACTCTTTATGAGCTCAGCTTCACCTTCACCTCACAAACCCACAGCAGAAAAAGACATGCAGGAACTTGTGAAAGTCGTCTTTCTCTCGGGTTTATGAGTGATTTTGTTGTCTGGAGGTTTGCTGGCGTGTTTACTTCAGGCCCCAGCTGCAGCAGCAGGGCGTCGAGATGTGAACTCTGACCTGCTGAGAAACCAGAGAATTCGATCTGAAGCAGATCAGATTCATGCTGAAACTGGAGGTTATTGTGTTTTACTTTTGTGTCTGCAGGCAGGAACAAGTCTGACTCCTCTCTCTCCTCTCCTCACTTTCAGATTGAGCTCCCAGCAGGAAGCATCAGCCGGTGTAAATCTCTACGATTTATAAAAGTGGCCTACATAAAAACAGCAGCCCCACGTTTTGGTTTTTGGAATTTGTTGCAAGCCAGCGAAGTAGAGGAAGAGAAATCTTCTTCCTTTTCGCTCCAGCAGCTTTTCTAAAAGCCCACACTGACCTGTTGTTGGCTACTTTTCCTTCTCGGCTCTCCAGATCCAGGAAAGCAGCTCGGCTGGTGGGTGTTTGGAGAGGCCACGTCTCCCCATGCACCACTTTACCTCCCTGCTTCTCGGCTTAACTGCTCTTATAAAGCCTGGAGAGAAAGTTTGGAGTAGTAACAGGCTAAAAATATAAACTGTGTTCCTATAAAGTGAAATCAGAGGAGGAGATTTAATGGCTCGTAACGGTGTGGAGATAATCCTGGAGCAGATTCATCGCTCACAGCCTTCAGACCACCAACCAAAACGATCCAGTTCCTCTATAGAGCCGAGCAAAATGTCTGAGATTTAAACAGTTTGGAGGAAAGTTGACACGACTGAATCCAGACCAGAAAATCTGCCTCACAAATCCAGCAAGATGGAAACTTATCTACACTGCAAAAACAACATCTAACCAAGTATTAGTTAGATTTAATAGACACAAATATTTACTCTGAAACTCTCCTCTAAACTTTTAGCATCTTTACTGTTGATAAAAACCTAAAATATCAACATTTTTAAGCAGGTAACTCTGATGTAAATCTAGATGCTAATCTCTAGGAGAAACCGGAACCTTGAGCTGCTTTTAGTGAACAAATTAAACATTTTAACAAATCGCTTCGTCCAAAGTCAGACCTTCACACCCGGTTTCTGTAGTTTTTGTCCTCAGCTCCTCGTGTGTCAAACTTTATTAATGCATCCATTCATCACAGCCACAGCATCAAACAGCTGCACGACCCCCACTTGATGAGACATTAAATTAAGATGACAAACTCCAACTGTTTCTGTTTAGTTGACGAAAAAAACTTCCAAAAACGGTTCATCAGGGGAAAAACGTCGATGCCCGCGCGGCGGCCGCTGAGAAGGCGAGGAAGGAAGCAGGAAGTGTAGAGCATAATTAGTGACAGTGTGAGTAGCTGCTGCTGGTCGTCGCGCTGACAGCTGCTGCTGAAAACCAATTAAATTAAACCTCCGTCTGCTTTCACTCTGATTAAAATACTTTTACACTAACGAGTAAAACTCTGCTGGCCTTCTCGCGCTGGTCCTGATGGAGGCTGACCAGGAAGCGGTGATTAACACCTGATATAGAAATATTATATTTGTTCTTTGATAATGTCTTATATACTCTTTATGTAACGCATAACCTACCTTCATAATCTGTTATATAACCTGATCATGCTCTGAGGTCGTGATAGATATTGTTGTACACGACTTAAGCACGTGGACAGAGTCTGGTTGTCACGTAGCTGATCACGCTCTAAGTTCGTGATAGATATTTTTGGACGTCTGGACAAGTGAATGGTCATTCTGTGTTTCATAACCTGACTGCTCTGAGTTCCATTGTTCGATAGTGAGGGTCGTGTCTTAAGAGGTCATTCTGGAATAAGTGGTCAGATATGAGACGGGAAATGGCCGCACTATTCTTGGAGAACCTGCCTGGGAGGGAGGAAGTGGCCATTCTTCACTCTGACGCAAGGATGCTTGTTCAAGAGTATAAAATCGGGGTAGTTCCTCATCTTGGCAGAGTCTGCTGTGGGTCATGTACGGACGCCCGGCACGTGATTGCTGCTCTGCCCGGATCGACGGCTCTCCGGTCCATGTGTCAAGGTAAGAGCGAGAGATATATTAGAGGACAATATATATAGCATCACGTATCAGTGTGTGAATGATTGCTTTGCTGTAATCTGTGGGGAATAAAAGACACATTTATTCTAGCAGACCAGCGTATTGACTCATTCTTGTTGCCGATCACCTCCGATCCTGTCTAAAATTTCACAAAACAGCATCCAGCAATGCCTCTCTGATGCCTTCAGAGGAAACAGTTTCTGCAGAAAACTCTCAGATAAACTGAAGCACATCCTGTTATCTTAACTTCCTCTGATATTTAACTCATTATGGACGTGTTCTCCGCTGTTCCTTGTTCTCCTTCCAACACAAAGCAACTACTCCAAGATATTTATGTTGTTTTGTTTAATCCAGCTGGAGTCGTTGGTATCAATCAAAAAAGCATTTTCTACGTTGAATTATTCACTTGGAAGAGAAATTTGTAAAATGTGTCTTTCCAACTGACTTTTGAGAAAGTGCTTCAGTATTTTCTATAGTTTTTACCTCTGATGTTGACTTTCACTTTTCACACCAGAAGAAAAGAAGATGATGAAGCAGAGGAAAATAAAAGAATAAGAAGGAAAAGGAAAGCAAAAATAATCAAACTTTCCTGCTGGACTCCATGTAGACATTTATTCATCTGTGTAACTTTTAAATCGCTTCTTTAAGCCGCAGTGACTGTAAGGCTACTGTGGCTGGAGTAAGATAGTGACTTCTCAGAGTTAATCCACATAACCAGACCCTTAATAAACAACATCAAGGATTATGAATTAACTAGATTTATTTTGAGCCAGCAGTGATTCTCCTTTTGTTTAATGTTTCTACCAGTTTGTGGTTTTCCCCCCCTGCCAGTCTCCTCTTCATCCCTCAGGCCATCACTTCTCCTCCTCCTCTTGGTTGTTCTCAAACATATTTTTATCTGGTTCCAGAACTTTTCTTTCCTCAGCGGATCCGTCCAGTCATCCATGCTGCTCCTCCGTCTCTCCAAACCTTTTCCTGTTTTACACAAACCGTCAGATTATTGTTTGCTGCATGAATATTACCTCCTGTCAGAATCGATGCAATGCATTCATATTAAATCATGTCACTTTGGAGATCATTTGCTTTTCTTGCTTGAGAAAACATTTACAATAATATGAAAAGTCTTGAGTCAGTTCAGTTTCTGTGAATTTTCCATCCAGGAAGCTGCAGTTTCTGCTAATATTTCGATCCATAACTAATGCGTCGTTCTGAGGAGATTCAATGTTTAAGAAAGTTTCAAAGTTCTCAAAATTTCAGTCCAAAGGGAGTGAAAACTTTCTGTAGGTACTGAAACTTAACCCGCTAAATCAGGGACAAGATCATGGATGTCCTTAAAGGGCCGGTTTCCCAGAATGTATCAATTCAACCTATTAAACTGTTAAAATATTAATAGCTGTGCCTGCATTTTTACAAATTGATCAGCTGAGCAGGATTTTGTTTGTTGTTGTGGAACTAATTTAGAGATATTTGCAAATTATCTCAAGAAATACTGCCACCTGCAGGTGGGCGTTAGCATCACATAAACTCAATGTTTTTGACCAGTTTGGTGGAAAATTTACAGTAAACTAGAATTATGCATTATTGTGAAAAAGTGATTGATTTTCTGTGATCGTAGAATCATGAAAAATTGGAGAGACTGATGCAGTTTGACAGGATATAAATAAAACTACAGATTAAACTGCTTTGATTTGATCGATACCATAACGTTTATTCGTCCCTCTTGGGTCCAAATGGCCACATTAACAACTCCAGGGGGCCGGGTTTGGCCCCCCAGCCTTCAGTTTGACACATGCTCTAAATGATCTGCTGATTTTAGTTTGACTCTCTGACGTGATGTGATTTGAATACGTCAAACGTTTCATCTGAAGGAATAATTTTATCTCTGAACGTGATAAATCAGAGCTGCCTTTCCTCTGTTTGCTCACATCAGAAAACATACGGACTCGACATATGATTTCATTTCTATGCATAATTTCCAGCTTGGTGTCATACAAACTTGACTCCCAGATGCATTTTATAATTGCAGCAGATATGGAGATGCAATAAGGAACAGCAGAGCCTGAAGTGATGAAGACAGTATGTTAGTCGTGCATAACAAGCCAGAAAAAGGTTCTGAGTTATCAATGAATGCAAGCGTTCAGATGGAGCAACACCTTGAAATTGCTTGAATAATGAGGTGTGTGTGTGTGTGTGTGTGTGTGTGTGTGTGACAGGAATGCAATCAGGGGAAAAAAGGTGAACTATGCATGAAATGAGACCAGATCATAATAAACCTTCAAAATGTCCTTTTACTGTTGAGATCCAGGATATTCTAGAATAAAACCAAATCATCCTGAATGTCCACAAAGAGACAAAGTGGGACAAAACGTGCAAGAAATACAAAATACAGACGTTTACAACAGAACAGAAATTATTTTATTGTCCCACAGAGGAATATCAAATACATAAAAACACTGTACATAGAGTAAGTGGATAATTTCAGTGATTGATAAAACGTATCTGTAAACGTCCAGAGAGCAACACGTAAGTTATCAGAAAGCATCCAGTAAGGTCAGGAAACGTGACCTCCAGGTTCTCCTGACATCAGGAGAAGTTCAGGGAAAGAAAGAAACTCTGAGAGAAATAAAGAAACTACAGAAAAGTAAACTCCACGCTAAAGTCAACTAAACTAACATGAAATTCTGGTAAAAACTCTTTTACATTTCGACAAGTTCTGTATGTTCCTGCAAAGAAACGTCTGAGATTTAGAAAATGAGCATACGAGTTTCCAAATGGAGCTTTAATATTCCAGGAAGTAAACTGTGAATAAACCTGTGAGAACAGCACTGGTTGTGTCAGAGGAACAAAGACACCAAAACATACAATTCATCATTTATACCACTGTTATTTACCGGGCTGCTGGAACAACTCTGGTTTTTAGCAAGGAGACAAAACCTTTTTAAAGTTTCCT
Organism: Poecilia latipinna; assembly: GCF_001443285.1. Classification (NCBI taxonomy): domain Eukaryota; kingdom Metazoa; phylum Chordata; class Actinopteri; order Cyprinodontiformes; family Poeciliidae; genus Poecilia; species Poecilia latipinna. Next base: position 447,771 of record NW_015112849.1, read on the forward strand.
TGATAGATTTTTGTGTAAAAAGTTTGAGGAACTTCTGAGACCTGCTGCAGCAGATCGATGTTTCCTCTCCATCTATCGACATATTAATAACTCCCTGTATTCTGCATGCATTATAATGATTTATTGGCTCTGAACGCAAACAGCAGCTGATCTGAACCTGTAACAGCGGCAGGAAGCCGTGAAGGAGGAAAACGGCTCAGGTTGGCGTCTGTGGGCTGCAGATTTCTGACCAGACGTCCATCAATCTGCCAGCAGCCGATGGAAACAGGTGATGCCTGTCTGGAGCAGAGCTGCAGATGAAGACCTGCCATCGCTCGTCTCTTTCCAGTCACCTCAGCGAAGTCGCCACGTTTTCCCAAAAATCTATTAAACCTGATGGGATTTCAGCTGCGGCCTGGTGAAACTGATCTCCCTCATTTATCTGCAGCGGCGACTGCAAAGGCTCAGAAATATGGATTAGATGTGAACGAAAGACATAATGGATGAGCAGCTTTAAGTTCAGATGAGCTGAAGGAAAGCGGCTCAGTTAGCATGATGGATCACAGCTTCGCTCCCAGATTCACAGGGAAAAGTTTAAGGAAAAACGATCATCACTGATTTAATGTACGTTTAATACGGAGCGATCCCTCTTCCTGTTTTCAACTGTCCTCAGAAGTTTACAGGTACAATTTTTCACTTAAAGCAGGCTGGAGGACGTGATTAATGACCAGATTCAGAAAAATATGGAGACATTAGCTGGAAAATGACAGTTTTAGCCCATCTGGACACATTTCTTTAAAAAAGAAAAGTCTAAACGATGTGATCCAGTTATTCCTTCACCTGCGATCCCTCAGTTTCCTCCCAAAGGGTTTAAATGTCGTCCAACACGGTGGAGGCCTCTTCGACAGTAACTAATGACAACCTTTAGTTAAGAAAATAAAACCTCGTTCAGGCATTTAATCTGTTTTCAAGAGGGATGTGAGATGCCAGCAGCTCCGTTTATAAATATTACAGTTTATATTCATGCAGCGGCTTCAAAAGCGTCAAATCAGAAATAATAAACCAGACAAAACCATTATGTCAGAAATACAGAGCAAACATCTTCAGACGTTTAGAAGACAGGATTATTTATTTAAACTTGTTTGAATATTTGGTGTTAATGTAAACGCACCTCATGTTCACTCCTTAATTAATGATAATTAATGATAATTAATGATAATTAATGATAATTAATGATAACTAATGATAATTAAAGTTTATTTTTATGATTCTTCTTGTGATTTTTGTGCTCAGTTAGTTTGATGTTTCATGAGAAATTGGTTTGCAGCAGGAATCATAAATACAAACAAAGTTTTACAGAATGAAAGACGTTCATTCTGTTAGCACAACACAACCATAATCATCAGGAGGAGCAAACGCTCACAACAACAATCGCTGTACATCACAGCTCTGGTGTGAGAAAATGTGTTTAGTTCCCAAAATAACAGGGATATAAAATGTGTCTCATTTCAAAAACCTAAAAGTTGTCCAGTCTGGGTATTAAAGTGTTAGACAGGGAGGTTAAACTCTAATGACATGATTTTCCTCTTCATGACATTTTTTTAACTAATTTGACTTACAGTTGATAAATACAGTAAATAAAGTATTTCTATGTCTTCCTGCTTCCATCAGATCCACATTCAGCTCCAGGTGCCTGGGGTTCCTCAGGGCTCCGTTTTCAGCACTTTAAGAGGCAAATCAACCAACTGCATCTAAAATATGCTGCCAGACAAACCGTGTTTATTTAATGTAAGTTTATATTCCTGTTTGTGTCTTTTCCTCTGATTTCTGTGGATATTTTAGGCAGGTTTTTGCTGACATGACGTCTTTGTTCTCAAAATAAAAACCGTTTGTCTAAACCAGCCTGATGTTTTTCTTTCTTCTGCTTTTTGTCCCTAAACTTCTTCCTGATTTGATTTTTGTCATTTTGGAAAAAGTCTGACAGAGATGAGAATTAAATGTGACTTAAGAGCAGAACCAATTTGAACTTTATCTTAAAAGCTGAATAAATGTGAATATAAATGTAATGTTTTTATGTATCTTCTGCCTTCTGTGTCTATTTCTGAACATGAAAAGCACATAAAGTGGAGAGGTTCTGTGCAGCAGCTTGATTTGTTTATATTTTCTCAGCGTCGTCGTTTTTGTCATCATGTCAGGGAAATGAAAAACGTTCCCAGATGACATGTTTTATCAAAGCGGAGCCTCGTTTCACCGCAGGGATTCCTCAGTCAGAAAAACTATCTCTGCCTCCTTTCAATTGATTTCTCACTAATTACTTCCTACAAAAAATGTTGTTGTTAAAACATAAAGGAAATCTGGCCACTTTGAGTAGATCGAGTTGTTTTTGATCAATATGGAACAAAACTACCTGAAGAAGCAGTGAAGTAGCTCAACCTGCGAACGCTGAAGTAATTTTCATTTCATTTCCATCTTGATTATTAATTCACTATCTGTGATTAAAATGCCTCCAGCGTTTCAGTCGGGGTGCCTATAAACAGTGATGCTGTGGGCTTCTCCTCCTACTTATTCACCAAAAAATGTCAGGAATCACCATAGAAACCACAAAAGATTGTTTTTTATTTTGTTCTTATGTTACATCAATGTGTGTCTGATTTTTGCTGAGGACCTGGACGGGCGACCCTGACAGTCCTTCTTGTTTACCGTGTCATTGTTAAGGTTTCGGTGAGAGACGCCATCTTGTGCAGGTCAGGATCGGGTCGCGGTGATTTAATGACTTCTCAGCGAAGGAGGACGTGATAAATTCTGGTTTTGTTCCAGAAGAAAAGAGGAGCTGGAGACGAATGAGAAGTGGATGTGAAAGGATGGAGTCCGTTCAATCAGCCACGTCTCTGCTGCACGACGCCTTGATTCCTGTTTTCACAGAGCGACTGTTTTTCTCCTTAATATCACAAGTAATAAGGCGGCCAGCAGCACCTGAGGTGTTCTGCACCACTCTGGAGATCATCATGTTTATATGATGCGATGTATTCATTTGCTTTATCTGCAGCTGCAATCAGTCCAACTTCTCCTGATGACAGCAGGCTGGAGCGACGCCAGCGGCTTGTTATTAAAGCTGGATATTTCTGCTGGTACATGCATGCATGTGTGCGTTTGGCAGCTTTAATTTGGGTTTCAGTGTTGCTGTGTGTCCTACTTGTTACTGCTGGCAACAGCAGCTGTTACACAAGCAGCTTTTGAAGACGAGAGAAAAGGAAAATAATAATAAAACCTCCAATTAGGCACTTCAGGCTTTGGAGGAAACAAAGGGCGGGTTGTACAACAATGTTTTATTAGCTGCACATCTCCAAATCGAGTCCTTACTGATGTTGAGGTGGAGCTGAAAACGAACGAAGGTAAGTAGTTCGCTTGTTTTTCCTCCGTGTTGTAATGAGGCGGCTTGTTGCTGACGGATGAATCTGAAGAGGCGTGAAATAATCAACTGGGAAGAAAACCAGGAATAACAGAAGTGAATCAAAAACGGATACGTTTTATGAAATGACCAGAAACAGAAGATCAGCACCGAGGAGCCGATGAAGAAAAGTTTTAAACTTTAGTTTAAATGGTAGAACCACTTCTAACTCTTCTTAACACCAATAGTTACTTTACTGATCAGATTAATGTGGGATGGAGGATCTCACTGAAAAACCATCAAACTGAAACAACAAAAACTTCAATGAGTTTAATGAATACAATAAAAATATTTACAACATAAACATCTTGTTCTTTTTAAGTAGAAATCACCTCCTTATAACTTTTATTACTTATTAAACTGTTTTAACTTAAATTGGCTGTTTCTGCTGCTACTTGCTATTCTCCTCTTGCGCCACCAGGGGGTGCGTCTCTCTCAGGCGCAGGGGAAACAACATCCCACATATTAGTTCATACAACTTTCCTGAATAAATGTCCAAATGACACAAAAAATATACATAATGCAAAATAAAACATGGCAAATAAAATGATCAAAGTTTCAAATTCCTCGATGTAATAATGAAACATAAATGTATTTTATTGGGTTTTAAGTGACAGAAACATAAAGTCGCCTTCTAGTGGAAAGGAAAGGAAAAATAATACATTTCAATATAATTTTTCACAAATAATAAATTTACATTCAATCTTTTTTAACCAGATATTCAACAAGCTTTCATTCTTGAACTGGTTCGGTTCTGGTTGGTGGGGAAACGCTTCACCAACTTATCAACATTTCAGACTCTAGCAACTTTCATTTATTCAAAAACGCAACAAATTAGCATTTTTTCTCTGCGATTGGACAGTTATGGTGACATGTGAGAGCAGACTGTCCTCAGCGAGCGATCACTGCCGTTTTATCCACTCTGTGTTCATATCAAGGTGCTTTCCCTGTTGGGCAGTTTGCCTATAACATCATGAAATATGTTTACTATTCAGTGAGTCTGACGTCTCCAGCGTAGAGCGAAGCAACCGGTGGAGGTTTCATAACATTGATCATAAATTACATTGATTTGGAGTCCAGAGGTTTGTGTAAATGCTGGCTGGGATCCGTCAGGTTCAGCCGTTCACAGAGGAAAACGTGTTTCCATCCAGCAGCTGATCGTTTCCTCTGAGGCTGGAGACTCAGTCAGCTGCCAAACGCTGCTGGCCTCTGCAGCATCACTCAAAACCTGGCAATAAAATAAATACATGTCCTGCTGTCAGTCTGCTGAACCACCAGGAAACGGGTCCTGTCACACTGAGCCCACGCTGAAACCGTTTAATCAACCGTTCTTCTTAAAAATGCTGATTTTTCTCCTGTTTCTTGATGTTGAAATGAAACTAAATTCAGTCATAAGCTGCAGAAGCATTCAAAATTAAATTTAATTCAGGTTATTTATACAGCAGCAATTCACAACACAGCCACTGAAAAACATTCATTAATTCCAGTTAATTGTGTTTGTCAAACAATGCAGAAGAATTCAGTTTATAAATCTGGAAAAGGTCGCAGGAAAATAAATATAAACCTGAGTATTAATTAAAAAGTTAAAAATACTTTCATCTTGTCACCAGGCACAGTGAGCAGGATGACAAAATAAAATCTGTAGCAAAAATATGCAACAAGTTTCCATAGCAACCATGAGATGGGCGTGTCCTACCTTCATAAACATAAACATGTAGAAACATTACTTGGACTTGAATAAATCTGTGTTTTGGTCAATTTGGTGAATTTTACTCTGCAGGTGAATAAAGGGATGAATCTGTTGTTGGGTACGGTGGAGGATCTGTGATGCTGTGGGCTGGGTTCTGACTTTATTAGAGTTTACGGCACCAGAACTCTTTGACCTTGGACTAAAACTGGGTCGTTACTGAGCAGAACAATGAACCAAAACATTTGATTAAGTCATCACACATTAATCAAATCTGCATGAATTTATGTATTTTATCATAAATAAAATACATATTTATTTATGATAAAATATGTATTTTATTTAAATATGTAAATATTTAAATGAATATTTAAATATGTATGTTTACATATTTAAGCTGAGATTTTAGATCTCAGCTGCAGCTGAGATCAAACTTTAGATGAATTATTGTCACATCAGGTGTTTTACTGTCAGGTTGTAAATCTGAAATCCTCCCTGAAGTTACTCCAGATTTACTTTCTGCTTCATTCCTGTAATTAAGCGTCTCTGGGTTGAGGCGTCCGTCGAGGGCCTGAAGAGAAACCACTGATTTAAAAGAGCAGGTGGAGGCAGAGATGGAGTCCTGTCGCTTTAAGACTGGACCTGCTGAGCTGCTCGTGACGATTATTTGGTTCACAGCAGAAATCAGATTGGTAGCAGAAGTTTCTCCTCCAGGATCCACCGGTGGGCAAATCCACGGGGGAACGATGAACCCAAACAGCATGAGGAGCTCAGAGGAAGCAGGACATGGAGCTGGTACCGAGCCGGTACTGAGCCGGACGCCGTTACAGAGAGGCGCCGTGACTGGAAACGGCAGGAGGAGAAAAGATGGACGTGTCGCTGCCTTCTGACCCACATTCACGTATCTGCAGCAAACAGACGGCCTGCTGGACCGGACCGGGTTCTGGGAACTATGGAGCCAGAGGTGGGATGGCTCTGGGTCACTCAACTTATGACCAGTGGGAAACTGGAAACCAGTTTTAAAGTTACTGTTCAGAAATAAAGAAGAAAATACTCAAACTGTTTTATCTGAAAAGACGAAAGAAAAAAGAAGAAAACACAAAAAATTAAGAAAGAAAGACGAAAGGAACAAAGCTCTTTCTTAAAATAAAGTTTGTTGTGCCAGTTTCACAATTCTTGAAAAAAAGTTTTTCCTTTAAAAACACAGTTTAGCTAGAAGCTTTTTCAACTAACATAACAGATTCTATCTTTTTTTTAACAGATGGTGGATAAAAATCCATCTCCGGTTTGAGTAGAAAGTCCAGTTCGTTCAGTGAGATGTGAATGTGAAACTCTGGTCGGCCTGCAGGCCTCGGTCTGGAGTCTGCTGAGATGAAATCTGGTTCAAATGCATATCTGAACGCCAAGCGGACCAGAAACCGCTCCTAAAGCAGGAAGTGGATCAAAGTGCAAAGCATTCTGGGTGAATTCAACCAAAACCAACACTAGAGAGTTTAGTGCTAGCAGGAGAAATGGCTTCTTGTGTTTATATAAAGACAAAAGTGAAATCTCTGCTGAAATTTGACGCCACTCCATTTTTGCTTACATTTTGTGAAGAAGGAGGCTGCGCTCAGCGTCTCCTGCAGAGGTTTTCTTGGTGCAGCGCCCCTACAGGCGGGGAGGGGAACAGGTTGCTGAAATGGTCTGGTTGTTTGGCTCAGAGCAGTGAAAACCACAGCAGATGGAAATGAAACAAGTTGTAATTTTGACCCCAATCAAACCGAATCTACCAGAGAAAGAGGAATAAAAAATATGAGTCTGTGCTTGAAAATCAGCAATAATTATATTTTTGTTCAATACAGTTTATGATTCTTTAAGGTTTAAACAGAGCTAACAACTTTTAAATCAAAATATAAGGATAAATGTTTGCCATGTTAACTTCAGATTGAATTAATTTCTTCTGTTTCATCATCTGGTCAAACTGCCGACTAAAGAGGCAGGAAGGTTTGATCGGTGTGAAGAAAATCCTCAGAAGGAAGAAAAAACCTTCAACCAACTCTCTGTGTCAAGTGGCCAAAAAGCAAAAGTGCAGCATATTTTCACATGAGTTCATGTTTTGTTGGTTTTATTAGTTTTTAATGTTTTAAGGTAAACAGCCTGTGAAATTGGTTCCACAGGCAAACAGGAAGAAAACTGCAACAATTTCATTACGAAGAAAACTATTAAACACCGAGTGTCGTCTGCAGTTCACTTCCGTTCAGATCAACTTCATCTCCCGGCTAACAAGTGTGGAAATAATTTAGGACGCTCCGAGATTGTTTTCTTCATGAATATTTCTGCTGTTTCTTTGCTCCGTTTAGATCCATGAATGGAGAGATGGAAGCAGGTTTCCCTCCCTCCATTATCTGCTGTTTTCCATTCAGCTCCTCTTCCTCCGGTCCGTCTCTGGTCCATCTGCCTGTTATCAGGGTCTGATGCTGTTAGCGACTGAAAGGGGCAGATAACGGAGGCAAACATGAAGCTAAGAGCCCAGAACCAGCCCGGGTCCGGCTGCCTGTCCTGGAGAAACTTACATCTGCACCAGGAAGACTGCAGGGAATCATTATATCAACAAATAAAAGTCAACCAGCTCATGTCTGCTGATGTTTCAGCATTTCTGCATCTTACAAACTCTTGAATAAACTTTGATTTTCACATTTTAAGGTTTTTCTACTGATGCAGCAACATGGCGGAAAGATTTTAAATCAAAATAAAGTAATTTGGAACAATATTTAAATTGATCTCTCTGTGTGTAACCGAGTGGAGCAGAACCACATGAAGCCCTGAGTGTTTTCTGTCGCGTTCTGAGAAAAGAAATAAGAAAATTGCAAATCGTGACTTTAAAAGATCCCAAATCCTTCAGTTTCAAGCAGCTTCGTCTCTCTGAGGGTCTGAAAAACAACTTTCTGTCCACAAAGAGACAAAGTAATTTCCCAAAACCCTCTCACATGGACGCTCAAGCTGTATTAAAGTCTCACTTCAGCGGAACGACCTCGGTGACAGGCTGACATTTTCCCTGGAAGTGAGAAGCAGCAGCAGCATTTTAATTTGGATGCTCTTCTGGGTGAAGCCGGTCGGTCCTTCAGCGGATGATGTTCCTGCTCTCCGCATGAACCTGACCCAGAACACCGAAACCATAATCTGTTCATTTTGGGAACTGTGAGGTCATGCATCACCTCATGAAACAGTTTGCGCCACAGAAGTTCTGCATCAGATCCAGGAAGTAGCCTGTGATCAACCAAGTTTGTTCATTCAGCTGAATATCTAGTTTGTAAATTATTTAGTTTGAAACTGTGGTAAAATGTTTGAGAGAGCACCCAGGAAGTTCTGGGAAGCAAACCTTCCCAGAACAAACTGAACACCTTGTAAGTTCCAGGAAAGTCACTTTTAGTTTCCAGGAAACTTTCTGTTCCACTAAACTCCAGTTTTGTGAAGTAACCTGTAAGCCGGTGTCCTGCGTATTACCCAGAGGCAAAATGTCAATTCTAGGAAAATAACATTTCAGAGAAAGAAAACAGAAAAGAAAATGTCCTTTCTGTTCCAGGAAAAACAGAACTGCTCTCGACTTCGATGCTGAAAGTAAACCTGGTGAATAAATGCTGCTTTTCTCACACACCATATAAATGAACAGTTGAACCGATTAACCTGCAGAAACGAGCCGCTTTCCTCTGAATGCTAATAAGCAACATTTGAAAGGATTCCAGGACTGCATTTTAATCTTGATTTTACTGAATAAATTATTCCTGTTGAACTCATGAGTCTAAAGTTTGACATATTGAATTATAATCATTTTCATGTGGATGTTTTCTACTGAGTGTTTTCCATATTCAACGTGAACTTCAACCCGATCTGTGGTTCATCTGTGGCCTCGTCTCGGTGTGTTGATCTGCAGTGTCTTATCTAAATGTGCCGTAATAATGACGGCTGCATGCCGGCCTGCTGTCTGTATTCAAAATGAGAGAAGCTGCACTTCGCTTCCAGCCACATAATGGATTATCTCACTTATCATGGAAAAACATGGAAAAGAAGGGAACTCAGAGAAATTACATAAAATTATAGATTCCAGAAATGTTTGGTCAGATTTTGTGTTTTTGAAGAAAAGTTTGATTTCTGATTTAATTTGATATTTATGTTGTAAAAGTTAAACTAGTTAAAGATATAGAACAGACTAGAGGTTTGGTCAGTGTTGATGTGTAGAAGCTTCTCAGTAAATCTACCAAATTTCCCAGCCGTTCCTGAAGGCAGCACGATGCTCAGATGGAGTCTGGAGTTTAAGGTAAAGAAAATCTGTGGCTGATCTTGTAGAAGTGATGATGTGATGATGGGTTGATGGAAACCAGACAGATAAACGAGGCCAGGCTGAGCTGGTGAAAACGTTACGTCTTCTCATTGTGTTTCTTTTGGATTTAGCTCCTTGTTTCCCCTGCAGAGGTGGATCAGCCTCAACACACACACACACACACACACACACACACAGAGACAGAAGTAAATGTTGTCCCAGCGTCCGTCTCTCTGCTGTGGATTAACGTCTCCACTGGGACTCGGCCGTCTCTGCCTCAGTCGGTTGGATCTAACCCACTCTTTGTTCCTCTCTCTCTTTTTCTCTCTCCATCTCCTGCTTGTGTTTCAGTCTGTTGGCTAATCCCTCTGTTCTGTGACTCCTCTTCCTCCCGCTGGCCTTCGTCGTCTCTGCCCTCCCTGTCGGCTCGTGTTGCACGACCAGCAGAACGGGCGATAGCGCGGAGGAAGAAGCTCCGTCCCCTCAGGCGGTCAGACCTTCTGCTGATGTGTGATATCATGTTTACGCGCCGTGCTGTTTGCTTCCTGAACATGCAGACGGGAAACGTTTAACTTTCCTCCGCGGCTGGTGATGGCTGCTCCTCCAACAACCTGTTTCAGTTCTCTAGTCCTGCTTCCGTAGAAACACACGAGGATTTTCTGATTCCTCCAAAATCATCCAACGCAGCCCAACAGGCGCGGCTAAACTGCAGCTAGTTTGTTCCCCAACGTGGCAAAAACAAAAAACCTGCCAAGGAATTTAAGTCTAATTTGAAATGAGACAAAACTAACTCATAAGTAACTTCTCGGTAACATGTAAAAGCTTATTTCTTTGATAAAGTTTCTTGTAAGGTAGTTTTCTCTCATTTCAAGAAACTTCTCCACAAACTAGACCAAATTTGCCAGGTGACATTTTGTGTTTTTGCAGTTAAGACACATGAAAAACCATAAAGCATGAATTTTATTTTCCATTATGCTCTTAAATTTGTGAGTCTTAAATTTGGTTCCAGGATGGTTTTAAAACCACCCGTCTCCATTTCCCCCCACCAGAACTTTGGGAAATTTCAGGCTTTTTGCTGCTGCCAGGAAAATAAAAGCAGAAAAGTGGAAAGTTTGGGGTAAAATGAAAGTAAAAAGCCTTTTTGATGCGGCTCCTGGCAATAGAGGCTCTAATGAGGAGTTTCTGCAGAGATGCTGCTTTAAAAAGCACTTCACCTGAAAACGAATCACGATTCAGACCGTACGGCAAGCTGATTTAACACGTAATCAGGGGTATGGTATGGCGAGATCATTCCCATCCTGAACCATATTATCAGAGTTGCCTTCATTATTTAATTTCTCATTTTTTGTTTCATAATAAATTAAATAAACTGCCATCATCAAGTTTTCACGCCTCTTTCTTTTAATCACGTTACGTTGATTTAATTCAGTTACGTTCGTTAAACATATTTAGTCGTATTGAAACGACATTGTTCACTAGAATAACAANATGAGTTCATGTTTTGTTGGTTTTATTAGTTTTTAATGTTTTAAGGTAAACAGCCTGTGAAATTGGTTCCACAGGCAAACAGGAAGAAAACTGCAACAATTTCATTACGAAGAAAACTATTAAACACCGAGTGTCGTCTGCAGTTCACTTCCGTTCAGATCAACTTCATCTCCCGGCTAACAAGTGTGGAAATAATTTAGGACGCTCCGAGATTGTTTTCTTCATGAATATTTCTGCTGTTTCCGTCGTTTCTTTGCTCCGTTTAGATCCATGAATGGAGAGATGGAAGCGGGTTTCCCTCCCTCCATCATCTGCTGTTTTCCATTCAGCTCCTCTTCCTCCGGTCCGTCTCTGGTCCATCTGCCTGCTATCAGGGTCTGATGCTGTTAGTGACTGAAAGGGGCCGATAACGGAGGCAAACATGCAGCTAAGAGCCCAGAACCAGCCCGGGTCCGGCTGCCTGTCCTGAGAAACTTACATCTGCACCAGGAAGACTGCAGGGAATCATTATATCAGCAGATAAAAGTCAACCAGCTCATGTCTGCTGATGTTTTAGCATTTCTGCATCTTACAAACTCTTGAATAAACTTAGATTTTCACATTTTAAGAAGGTTTTTCTACTGATGCAGCAACATGGCGGAAAGATTTGAAATCAAAATAAAGTTATTTGGAAAAATATTTAAATTGATCTCTCTGGGTGAACTGTGTGTAACCGAGTGGAGCAGAACCACATGAAGCCCTGAGTGTTTTCTGTCGCGTTCTGAGAAAAGAAATAAGAAAATTGCAAATCGTGACTTTAAAAGATCCCAAATCCTTCAGTTTCAAGCAGCTTCGTCTCTCTGAGGGTCTGAAAAACAACTTTCTGTCCACAAAGAGACAAAGTAATTTCCCAAAACCCTCTCACATGGACGCTCAAGCTGTATTAAAGTCTCACTTCAGCGGAACGACCTCGGTGACAGGCTGACATTTTCCTGGAAGTAAGAGGCAGCAGCAGCAGCATTTTAATTTGGATGCTCTTCTGGGTGAAGCCGGTCGGTCCTTCAGCGGATGATGTTCCTGCTCTCCGCATGAACCTGACCCAGAACACCGAAACCATAATCTGTTCATTTTGGGAACTGTGAGGTCATGCATCACCTCATGAAACAGTTTGCGCCACAGAAGTTCTGCATCAGATCCAGGAAGTAGCCTGTGATCAACCAAGTTTGTTCATTCAGCTGAATATCTAGTTTGTAAATTATTTAGTTTGAAACTGTGGTAAAATGTTTGAGAGAGCACCCAGGAAGTTCTGGGAAGCAAACCTTCCCAGAACAAACTGAACACCTTGTAAGTTCCAGGAAAGTCACTTTTAGTTTCCAGGAAACTTTCTGTTCCACTAAACTCCAGTTTTGTGAAGTAACCTGTAAGCCGGTGTCCTGCGTATTACCCAGAGGCAAAATGTCAATTCTAGGAAAATAACATTTCAGAGAAAGAAAACAGAAAAGAAAATGTCCTTTCTGTTCCAGGAAAAACAGAACTGCTCTCGACTTCGATGCTGAAAGTAAACCTGGTGAATAAATGCTGCTTTTCTCACACACCATATAAATGAACAGTTGAACCGATTAACCTGCAGAAACGAGCCGCTTTCCTCTGAATGCTAATAAGCAACATTTGAAAGGATTCCAGGACTGCATTTTAATCTTGATTTTACTGAATAAATTATTCCTGTTGAACTCATGAGTCTAAAGTTTGACATATTGAATTATAATCATTTTCATGTGGATGTTTTCTACTGAGTGTTTTCCATATTTAACGTGAACTTCAACCCGATCTGTGGTTCATCTGTGGCCTCGTCTCGGTGTGTTGATCTGCAGTGCCTTATCTAAATGTGCCGTAATAATGACGGCTGCATGCCGGCCTGCTGTCTGTATTCAAAATGAGAGAAGCTGCACTTCGCTTCCAGCCACATAATGGATTATCTCACTTATCATGGAAAAACATGGAAAAGAAGGGAACTCAGAGAAATTACATAAAATTATAGATTCCAGAAATGTTTGGTCAGATTTTGTGTTTTTGAAGAAAAGTTTGATTTCTGATTTAATTTGATATTTATGTTGTAAATGTTAAACTAGTTAAAGTTATAGAACAGACTAGAGGCCTTGAAGATGGTCAATGTTGATGTGTAGAAGCTTCTCAGTAAATCTACCAAATTTCCCAGCCGTTCCTGAAGGCAGCACGATGCTCAGATGGAGTCTGGAGTTTAAGGTAAAGAAAATCTGTGGCTGATCTTGTAGAAGTGATGATGTGATGATGGGTTGATGGAAACCAGACAGATAAACGAGGCCAGGCTGAGCTGGTGAAAACGTTACGTCTTCTCATTGTGTTTCTTTTGGATTTAGCTCCTTGTTTCCCCTGCAGAGGTGGATCAGCCTCAACACACACACACACACACACACACACACACACACACAGATACAGAAGTAAATGTTGTCCCAGCGTCCGTCTCTCTGCTGTGGATTAACGTCTCCACTGGGACTCGGCCGTCTCTGCCTCAGTCGGTTGGATCTAACCCACTCTTTGTTCCTCTCTCTCTTTT
>NW_015112849.1:465878-491091 GCF_001443285.1 Poecilia latipinna
TTCACTAGAATAACAAATAACTGAACTATTAAACATTTACTGAACAAGCCAAATCAAAAACAGAGAGAAGGACGGAGTTTCCACCCATCACATCCCTACTCCAACGTCTTTCTGAGATTTAAAGAGGAGTAGCAAAAGCAAATGAGGTGGATTAGCAGAGCTGGCTAACAGCTGATGGTGTCGCCCAGGACATGTTACTGTGGAAGATCGTCTCTCTGCTCAAATATCAAAATCAAATCATGACAGATGTTCCTGGAATCAGCATCGTTTCCATTGCTGAGTGATTCCAGCTCTTTTTGCAGCTGCTTTTCCCTCAATCTAAAAGTTCCTGCAGAAACAGGAAGTTGGACCAACTCAGATTGATGTTTCATCACCGGAGCCGTCCTCCGGACTTCAGAACCGGGGGAATCGGATTCTGGTGTGTGATTGCTGCTGGTGAAAATGAAAGGAAGCGTAGAACTGGGAGCAGATTGCAGCTGCTGTCTGTCATCCCTGAAGCTCGCTCTCTGATTGACCAATTATCCACAGGGACGTAATCCCACCCCACGCGTACAGCGGCGCAGCGCCGAGCCGCAGCACCGAGCCGAGCAGAGGCAGCGTGAACGTCCGACGAATCCTGACACGTCTCTGCTGTCAACATGACAGCGTCTGCTACAGTCAGACCTGGACAGGAGCTTTTAATGCCCACAGCTTCCTGCAGCCTGTTATTACAGCCTCTTAAAACTGACACATTTAAACTCGGCGCAGCAGCAAAAAGTCACAGATAATGTTGCATCTTCAGGGGATTTAAATCTATAACCATAACAGTCATCTCTACGCTGAACCGCTGGTTGTTTACGTTCCAGGGAGGTTAAACGTTTGGTTACGTCCAAACGCTTCAGCAGTGAAACAAACTGAGTCTCCAGTTCAGTTCATTCTTTTTGTTTATTAAATCATTTAAGTTCAGTTCAGTTCATTCTTTTTGTTTATTAAATCAGAGTGATCAGATGCTGACTAATTCATCAGGAGCTTCATCAGCTCAAACTGACGAGCTCCTCATCAGGAAACAAAAACAATATCAACTGAACGATCCAGGATCAGCCTGCAGGAACATCTCCAGCTGAGGAGGACACTGCAGAACCAGAACCAGAATGTTGTGGCTTCATTAAAGCACGGTGGTGGCAGCATCATGCCTGACGGCGGCTTTTCCCCAGCAGAGCAGGGAAGCTGGTCAGTCATTAGAGGACCGGAGGTTGACCTTGGAGCAGCATGAAGACCCAAACCAAACAGCCAAAGCTACACAGGAACATTTAACTCAGGGGTGTCCAAGGTGAGGTCCAGGGGCCCTTTGTGGACCTTGAAATGATTTTGTGTGGTCCTGGATTGCAGTTTAAGAACTGTACAAGTTTGGCCCTCTAGAAGACGGAGCTGAGCAAAATTTATATCTTCTTACATGGAAACAACAGGAAGTATTTATGATATACTAGTCATGTTTGGAACTCAGTTTTCATGGTTTTAGCTTTCATGCTAATAGTAAGTGGCGCTACAAAATAAAGAACAAAAAGAAAAGCATTTCCAACTCCAAAAATTCAGAAACTAATTTTTAAATCACCCAGAAATTAGTTTGCTTCTTTAGTCAAGAACTTAGATCACTCAAAATGGTCTAGTCAAAGTCCAAAGCAACAGAATCTTGAGAACTGATTTTCTCAAATGCGATCCAACAACTGGGGGAAATGAAATGGCTATAAAAACTCTGATTGTTCAGGAGGTGATAAATACGTCACAGATCTTGTTGAAGAAGATTTTATATTTTTATATATTGTATTGGTTGTAATATTTATTTTCTTAATCTGCAGATCACAGCATCAGGAGAGGAAAACAAAACGTGAAATCAGCGGAAACGGCGCTTCTTCCTTCTGCGTTTTAAATCGAGTCGAGGCTTTACGGCTCGAAACGATTCAGGAGAAATCGGTTTAAAGCTCCAGCATGAAGGCTGATGGCGAGCAAACGGCTTTTTGCAGAGATTCCTGGTGAGATTAGCCGACAGGAACTCAATTTAAATCCTGACTCCTGCTGTGAAAATTGCACTTCCAGATTTTCTTAATCCTCGGGGAAAAAGAGTTCCTCCGGATTACGACGGCGCGTCGTTCATCATCTCACAGCGGATAATGGAAAACGTCCAGGCTAATGATGAATCTCAATTAGAGATTACAGAGGGCTGCAGCAAAGATGAGCAGCCGAGAGAAAAAGACGGTGGAGGGAAACGTGATGGCAGGAAAAACTCTGTGATTTAGTCAGTCTGCTGGAAATCAATTAGAAGATGATAAAAGCAGGAAATATGTGCCAGTGACATAAATCTTTACTTTAGAGGCAGCTCTGTTAAAACCTGCAGCTAAAGTCAACATGTGTTACTCTGCTCCACTGGTCTGCCCCTCCCACCCCTGTTTCTAAACACAAAAACTAAGTTATTTCTATGTTCTCACTATGGATTAATGCATCAATGCAGCGTGGCGCGGAGATCCAGGCGGCTCCGACGACCTTCAGATCATCTGCATTGTTGGTTCTGATGTCTCAACTAGATCACATGTTGGTATCTTTCAATACAAATTTAAAAAAAAATCAGCATCTTTATAAACCTTGTCAGCAGCAGGAAACATGAAATTCTCCTAAATAAAATCTGATAGTCCAGTAGATTCGGTTCGATTGGGGACTAAAACTGCAGCATTTGCTACATTTTCAGCGGTGAGTCAAACGAAACAAACCCTTTGAGCAAGCTGTTCCCCTCCTCGCCTGTGGGGGCGCTGCACCAAAAACCACTGAAGGAAATGACTCGAAAGCCTCTGAAGACGATGCTGAGCGCAAAATACTTCGTAACGAAATGAAAACAGAAATGGAGTTGCATCAGATTTTAGCAGTTAGTTTGTTTTGGTTGCATTTACCCAGAATGCCCTGCGTTGTAGTCCACTTCCTGCTTTTGGAGCGGTCTCCAGTCCGCTTGGCGTTCACCAATGCATTCGAACCGCACCAGAGTTCACAGAGGTTTGTAGACGAACCAGAGTTTGTTTTTTTGGTTGGTTACGTATTGGAATATTACCAAACAAACGGACTGGACTTTCTGAACAAACGGACTGGAGTTGGATTGAAGCAGACTGAACATGACAGGCATGAAGTCATCCTCCGTCTTTCTTAAGATTCTGGGATTTCCAATAAAAGTCCATCTTTAATTTAATCTGAACAGAGAACCACTGAACAATAATCTGGTTCTGGTTCTCCTCAGCCCGGATGATGATCCAGTCCTTGCAAAACTTCCACAAATTCCTGAGTGGATGTTTTTGGTGCATCTTTTTCAACCATACTTTTTCCTTCCACTCAACTTTCAATGAACCTGGATGTAGCTCTGTTAACAGCCAGGTCCTTCAGAACGACCTTCAGCGTCTGTTGCAGTGAAAACGTTTCCAGGTGTGCTGATTTAATCACCTGATTTGGATCCGACACCATGAGCTCCCACTGAGGAACTTTTACACATTATTCACATCTTCACAGAAGCTGGTCCTCTTGAACTATTTCCCAGTTTTTTCAAGCCGTTGTTCTATCAGATAGCCATACGCTGTCAGGATAGCACACATGCAGTGAGTACCATACCTGCGCATTAAGACGTCCGACTGTCAGAGGAGTTGTCAGTTCACCATACGCAGCAAGTTATGACAAAAATAAGTCATTAAATTGTTTTCAATGATAACTATATAGATATACATGTGTTGTCGTGGTTTCAAAGTGTATTTAAAGCAGGTCTGGCTGCAGCTGCAGTCAGCTACGACACACGCTGGTGTAAAACTCATTAACCTACTTAACCGCTAAGTCAGCTGTTAATAAAGTGTATGACGATCTACATCATGACTCTGTGATGCTGGTTAAATAAATCATATGGTAATGACGTGTCTGACAGATATAGCCGTGAGTTCGTGCTGAGCGTATGACGATCTGACAGAACGCTGTTCTCACAGACGTACATAAAGAGAAAAAGCCTCTCTCAGCCAACGTTTGTTTTTTTCCTGCTGTTTTCTTCTATAATGATTTTGGATGGCTGCATTTTTAGTTTGTGTTGGCCTGCTGGTGTGTTTAATCCATACATTATTCATATTAGTCATTTTGTGACACTGCTGGCAGAGACACAGAGGGACCACACTGTTATCTTGCTGCAGGAATGTTCTTTTGTTGAGTCGGATGTTCTTCGCCCTGCTCATATTTCCACACATGAATATAGATTTGTTCAGGATTTATGTAATTTATTTATCCTCAGCATGTTTTTTTAACTAATTTGACCCAGATTTTGTGTCATTATTTCCAAAATTGTAAATATGCAACTAAAAGCTGCATATTTAAGCTTTTACAGCGTTTTGCCCAGACAAATGTCCTTGATTATGGAGGAAATTATGGTTTGTAGGAAGGTTAAAAAGAAAAAAAGGGTTTTAACAAGCTCATTTTTCTGTCTGTAGGAGGCGGACCAGCACTTTAAGTGTCCAAAAACCAGCCTGTTGCAATATTTCATTTATTCTGGGAAAATCAAGACAATCGGCTCCAGAGCTGAAAAGAAAAACACAAAATCCATCTCTGCTTTCCATCAGGAGGAACAGATTTACATAAATCTGCACAGAGATGCACTTTACACAATCAATCAATCAACAGGAATTTGGCATCTTTTCTTGCAGAGACGGTGCTTCTTGTTCTTTCAAATCATTCACACACAATGAGCTGCACATTCTTTTCAAACACGACTTCAGGCTTCATTATCACTTCAGTAACAGATCCAGAGCAGGGAAGCATGAGGAGGAGGAGGAGGGTGCAGAAGTTGGCAGAAGACGGAGACGCGGGGGAAGAAGATAATAGGAAGATAAGAACTTGTGCAACAGAAACTGGTTGATCAGAAAGAGGAGAAAAGGAGGCGACGGTTTGAAGAGAGGATCGACAAAGGTGAGTTTAATAAGCAGGACGGAGGAAGAGACGGACTGAAGAGAAATTAGGACATAAGATGATTTCAATTACAGAGAAATGAGTTCATTACGTTAACAGGATCAAACCAGAGCAGACAGACGATAGAAGGAGACAAAGGTGGACGACAGATCAAACTGACATGATGTAACCAGGATACCTCACCTTTAACTGAACACTGGAGATTATCCTCCATGTTACCCTGTAAGAACATTATGGAGCTCTGGGATGGGAACCCATTGGTAACTCTACAGGTAACCCTACAGGTAACTCTACCTGTAGGGTTACCCTATAGGTAACCCTACAAATAACCCTACAGGTAACCCTACAGGTAGCCCTACAGGTAACCCTACAAGTAACCCTACAGGTAGTCCTACAAGTAACCCTACAGGTAGCCCTACAGGTAGTCCTACAGGTAACCCTACAGGTAGCCCATCAGGAAGTCTGTAAGAACCCTGTTGGTACTTTGCAGGAACCCACTAAGGTTTCCTGAAGGAACATTTTAGAAATTGGCTCTTTGTTGGTGCTCTCTAAACCTGCAGGTCCTCTATAGCAGTCCTGTAGTTTACCAGCTGGTTAGGTTGGTTAGTTAACCTGTAAATATAGTTCCCCTACAACTACCCTGAAGGTATTTCTTATGATCTTATTAGATTTCTCTGAAGGAACCTTATAGCTAGGAACCCCAAAGACCTTGTCCACTTATTGTAACTCCAGACTGGAAGATTTTAACCTCTAATTTATTTTATTCAGGTACTTAATGTTCTTTTTACAGGTTTACACATCATTCAAAAACCAAGAAGACCAAAAGAAACTTGTGCTCTTAGAGACATTAGCCATCTTTAACAAGACAATGCACAATCTAATGGTCTCCTTTCAAAGACCACTATCTGGATGGTTGCCATGGCAACCGCTGAACAGAAACCACAATATACGAGCCCTTTGTAAAGAACGAATAACGAATGAAACAGCAGCGCCTGGAGGCAGTGCTGGCGATGAAACCAGGTGTGAACCAAACAAACATGGAGCTGAAGCAGAGGGAGCGACCGATGAGCCACATGAAGACATCGTCTGGGATCGGTTTGCTCCGAACTGAGAGAGCTTCTGCTTGTTTTAAATGAAAGAAAACCAGGAACCGAAGGCCAAGAGGGGAAACTCAAAGGCTTCCTGGAAGAATCCGTGTGTGTCTGTGGCTTTCACGACGAGTTCAAGGGAGCCATCAGAGGACCAACCAGAACAGACCGCACATTACCAATAAGGTCTAGTTTGCTTCAATGAATTACCCTAATAGCAAAAGATGTGAAGAACAATTATGTTTTTACCATCTTACAGTCTCTACTGCACAGGTCCTCGGGGTAAAAGGACAGAGATGTGTAGTTTAGCTAGTAATCAGTGAATCACAAATTTAGAACAATAAAACTCACCAAAAAGACAAAAAAGTTTAAAGTTTTATTAACACTGCAAAAACACAAAATATTACCAAGTAATGTTGGTGTAGTTTCTAGAGAAAATATCTCAGTTCACTTAAATCAGACAAAACTAAATTATAATAAGTTTTCTGCAAGAAATAAAAGCTTGTTTTAAGTCAATAATTCCTTAATATTGATGAAAAAGTGCTGGTTAAAAAAAAACTGGCAGTTTATTTCAATTAACAAGATGTTTCCCCGTGTTAAAATGGAACACGAATTTTCTCCTCAATATTAAGGAATTATTTACTTAAAATAACCTTTAACGTTTCTCATGAGTTAGTTTTGTCTCATTTCAACATATTTTCTCTATAAACTAGGCCAAACATACTTGGCAAGGATCTTGTTTTTGCAGCAAAAGTGAAAAATGAAGTCTGCTTGGGTCCAAAACAGACTGCACTGCATGGAAAACAGAATCAATCTTCACTTTGTTTTGCCTTCCTGTGTTGTTTTTGTTCGGCCCAAACAAATCCACACTACTTTGATTTATACTCCACAAAGTCTAAAATGAAAAAATAATGTCTCCTTTCTTGAAAAGAAAACATTACTTCTCCAAAGGTATGCAGAGGTGAATTTATCAAAGTGAGGAAAACCGAGTTTCTGGGTGTTTCCAGGGAAATTAAAGGTGTGTGAATGCTCTGGGGCTCCAGGTAAACATGGTGATTAGGTCTGAACATGATGACAACGTTCCCCACAAACAGGGAGGTCAGGCGACGCTGGTTTGGTTTTCATTTCACTGCTCTCTGTATTCATGTCAATTATGTTCTGTCTGCAGGTTTCATCATATAGATCCAATTCAGCTCAGTTCTGTCTACAGAACCGGAGTGCAGCAGGTAGGACACATGGAGGGCGCTTCACATTACAACAGGAACAGCTACAGTCTAATATTCAGTCACAGCAGCCATCTGTAAATTCAATCCCAGAAAACAGTTTTCCAAACAAAACCAGCAGATTATATTAAATCTTCAATTTGAACCAGGAATGTGAACACAATCAGGCTTTTTATAAATCTAGTTCAATACATTTTTTTATCTTATTGGGATTTTATGCCATGCATTTGTTTAAAAAATCACCAGCAAACAGTCTACCTTTGTGTCTCAGTATAAATGGAGGGCAGACAGTTTTCGTCAATTAAATAAAGATGAAACTTAAGATAATTGTCTTTGAAGAAAACATGTCTGGGATCAAGGAGACACTTGGGCCTCCTGGTTCTCTGATTATTTTGAGTCAAACATGTTCAGCATTTAGTCATAATGTTGACACAATGGGAAACCCAAATAAGAGAGACAGATTGTCAGACTAGCACTTATTTAATCTAACTTTAACATAAACATAAAGAATGCACAGTAACCCGTATAAACAAACTGTTTGTCAGGTGAACAATAAAATAAATCAAGATGAGCTAAAACGTTACACGCCTGCAGTGGACATGGTTAGCTACGCTAGCAATAGCATTCACGATACATTCAAGGGAAACAAAACCCCGAAAACGCCATTTAACAAACAAACCAAACGTTAGAAGGCAGTTTAGATTACATGGAAGCTATAAATATGAAATATTTTCAGGTTAAACATTCCACTAACCTTTAAAGAACAGGAAACATGATGAAATCTACAAGTGATGCGTTTCCTGCTTCTTCTCTGCCAGTCTGAGGGAAGACCGCGTCGAGCTCACCGGCGTGTTGCCCCCTAGTGGCATTAGTGGTATTACACCACCATTAATATACTACTTTTTCCACTCGGGAATTCACAGTGGTTAGTTTATTATCTACAAAAGTAATGTTAAACCTACCAAAATAAGGAAATATACATAACCAAATGTGACAAACATCTGAGGATATCACAGACACAAAGATTTAATTTTATCCATGTTAGATAAGTATATGAAAGTCAGGACAAAGTCTCCAGTTGTTCACTGTTTGAGTCTTGTTGATTCCCAACATGAATAAGCAGAAGAAAAGGCTGATGGGGCGTCTGTGGACAGGAGGAAACCAGAGGAAACAGGATTATTAACAACACAGAGACAATCTGTCCAAGCTGAAGAAATCAGATGGTCTTTCATGACAAAGCGTCGTCTTCATCAGCTGCAGTTTTTCCTTCCCTTGCCCACACAGTCAGAGACCCAGCAGCTGTCTCCTCTCGTGAGTTAGTCTGTCAGTGCATAAACAGCTTTACCACCAGCAGAGAAGCTGCACATCTTTGTTCTCTTTGTGTTTCCTGAAGGAAAACCACATGTTGCATTAGATCAGGAGCTTGATGCTACTCTGTCTCTGCTGGAATCTGAGTCCCTGAAGGAAGTTCACATAATGCCACTGTGGATCTTTAACTAATTGGAAGGAAGGAGACATTGTACTACAGAATTAATTTGCATGCAGAATAGAAGTGCAGTCTAGTTGAAACAAACTAGAACTTCTTTTTCTGTCTGCCTTGTTCTGCTTTTATTTCTCTTCCAGTTCTGAATTTTCATGCAAGTATTCAGAAACCATTTAAATATTTTTATTTATGTTTCACTCTGAATTTATTACCAAACAAACAAGGTAAAATCACTTCTAAAGGTAGCCAGATATTGGGTAGAAAGCACCAAGCAGAGCTGCTGTCCTGCACCAAACTACAGTAGTTTAATTACCTGATCAGAAGTCGGATCTGGACTCTAAAAGGTTCTGCAGGGACCAGATGTACCAGAACATCCTGGACAGGCAACAGAAAGGGTTTCTGGGGAGTTTCTCCTCCAACCAGCCAAGATCAAATTATATTCACCCAGAAACTCTTAACCCGAGGTACGACGAGTGTTTGGTTCCATTATTTTTTCATTATTATACCATGAAACTAAAGAGCAAACACGAATCAATCAAAGCTGCCAGTTAATCAATACTTACACTATAAATGTTAATTTCTCCTCCTGTTAAAATCACAGGATTCCATTAAGTCTGCAGCGCGGAGCGTTAAAATTTAATTTACTTTCCTCGGGAACATAAACAGTCTGGAAAATTAAATCCTAAGGAAAAAACCAACAGCGACGTATATTTCCTTCTGAAGCTGCGACACGCTCACTTATGGGTCCCGAAGCGGGGGAAGGATTAGTGCTAGTTAGCATTCAGGAAGGCGACGGCTTTCTTCACTTCTGCAGTAATAATGTCAGGCCTCCCGCTGTGTGACGGCGTGTGTGTGTGTGTGTGTGTGTGTGTGTGTGTGTGTGTGTGTGTGTGTGTGTGTATGTGTGCGGCTTCGTTCTTAAGGTGCGTGACCTTTGAAATTGCAGCAGGATTGACTCTGCCGTTGGAGCGGATATACAGCATCTAATCACACACACCACAGAAACACACACACACTGAAATGCATACATGTAATAATCCACCTCTCTCTCCTGCAGATAAAACAACAATGTACACTAATTAAAGAGTTCGACCCTCTGAGCTTCCTGCCACATTAAAATGAGCCAAAGCCTGTTATTATGAGGTGAAGCTACGTGACTGTGATGTAAACATGAAGCTGATTACTGAGGAGGCGTCAGTTTGTGTTTGGTTACGTTTCTGACTTCTGGGCTTTTTGTGATATATTGAGCTTCTTAATAACAATAAACCTAGACAGCAAAATGACTTTGTTAACACCTCTTAAACTTTTACACATCTTGCCCTGTTGGAACTGTAAATGTCAATGTATTTTATTGAAATAAAACTGATCAGGAATGTCAAATTATAGGTTTCTTTGGTTCAACTCATCTGGGACAAAAAGCTAACAGCATGTAGTTCTTCAGAGATTTAATACTGAACTAAATATTTGATTCAGGTGCATTGAAGTAGAAAAACGTCTAAATATCAGTGGTTTAGATCAAAACATTTTCAGAACTGCAATCCTATTCCCAGCCGGTCTTTTTTAAAGATTTTGACTGTTGGATCGATGCTCTGTGTTTTGTTTTGTTTGAATTAATCTAGACAAGCTATGAACAAGATTTTCTCCAAATCTAGATTTTGATTTAAAGTCAGTTTCCCAAATTCGTTCTCACCCAAAAGACAATGGCCAGCTCTACTCAGACCAACACAACTGGAAGACTATTTCTGCACATTTTTCACATACTAAGGATCAATTTAGAAGCTCTTTGCTGCCATCTAGTGGTTAGATTGAATACTAAATGCAAACTATTGTGTTGTATGTGTCATAATAAAATTAAGAACTAAACTTACGCTTATTTACAGTTCAGTATTTTTGGATTTTACTGAGGAACATAACTTTAAATTACTCGTGTAAAGTTTGCCTTGTCTCTTATTTTTTCATGTAGCAAATCTAAAATACTCAAAAGAAAATGCAGATTGGGAGCTGATTGGCTGGCGTTTGCACAGTAGCCAATTAAGGAGCAGCATTAATTTTTCCTTTGCTCTGATTGGCTGTAGAGAAAAGATAAGGAAAACTTTGGATGTTAGCTTATTCTGGAAACATGGTTTCCAATGTGTATATTAATGTATGTGTATTAATATCTTGTTAATTTAAACTATTAAAACAAGAATTTATAAGCAATTTTATTCACAGGCAGGTTAAATCCATAACCCAAGTGAATACCAGGGGTCCTGTATACCTGAATCTAAACTAAAAATAATGAGTTGTTGGTATAATTACACATAAATCCACACAGTACATAGTTAATATTGAGCATAAATAATTATTTCCATTTGGAAAAAGCAGAGCATGTAAAGTGGTTTAACTGTCAGTGTTTCCCTCAGAATAAAACCTTTTTATGTTTCTTATCTTCTGCATTTCTGGCATGTCGGCGTTTGAAAAGGTCGCCTCTGTTTACTCTGATTTGCTTAAACCGATTTCCAGTTATCTCCATAAAATAAACATCATTCAGTGAGGACAGCGTTTAGCATTTATTCATCAGCGCATACCCAACGCATGCATCATTTCACCTAAAGTAAAACGCAGCGCGGAGAAGAAAACCCAATTAGCAGAGGTCATGTGGGGAGGAAGGGGGCGCGTCGCAGTTTGTCAGGTTTTTATTTGCTCCCAGACTGCAGAGGGAAGACGCGGTTAAGGACATGCTGAACTGCTGAAGAGCAAATGGATACACTCAGCCCTCTCTAATGACAGCAATCAAGGTAAACGCAGAGCGGCGTATGCAGACGGGAGGCCGGTGAGGCTAAAGCAGGGCAGATCGAAGCCCAGTGTGTCTGTAATGAGCTGGACTGGGAGCGAGCGGTCCTCGGACCGCAGCCAATCAGGGCCTCCCCTCGCCCTGGCCGAGTGTAAACAGGAGCGGGCTGATGGCGCAGCGCCCCGCAGTCATTACGCAGCTCTTCAGGGCTGATGGTGTGGTTGGCTGTGAGTGGCTGTAATTAAGCCTTTCAGTCGGCTCCAGCCACTCTGAGCTTTGACCTCGCTCATTAGCGCCGTCATTCATCCAGAGTCGAGCCATTCACTCTGATGGTCCCATTCTTCACATTATTCTGCGTAAACAAAGCCCAGTTCTGTTTAGAACCAGCTGTGTTACATGTATTTAGACAGTATTAACATCAGTTTTATGCATTAATCCCACATGGAGCTGTCTGTTTATGACAGGCTGAGCTGGAAGATTTAATGAACACAAACTCTATGCAGTCTGTTACGTTTACCTGTATAGACCCATTAATGCTCTTTACAGAGTTAAATAACCTCCACACTTTTAAGATTTTTATGTCCCACTTCACAACTCTGCTCTACTTTTGGTTGATTTAATGTTTCATTGTTTTATTTTAAAATACATAGAAATATATGGTAATAATGTAACAGGATGTGGAAAAATGGATGGATGGATGGATGGATGGATGGATGGATGGATGGATGGATGGATGGATGGATGGATGGATGGATGGATGGATGGATGGATAACAGAAAAATAATTGTAGTTGAGGAAACTAAAAACCATCCAAACAACATAAAATAATTTAACCTGATAGTTTTAAATGAAGAAGAAGAAGATGACAAAGTAGATGATGATGATGATGATGATGATGGCTCGGTCAGAAGGTAAACGTGAGGCTCAACCTGACTCCCAGGTTTGAATCAGTTGAGAACAACAGATTCTCCATGGACTGAAGCTCAGTGTTTGACAGAAACACGAGAGGTCGGCGTTTCTGCTCCAACCTGCTGTGAGGAGGCGAGTCGCAGCACGGATGAAGATGACTGCGCCGCTGGAAGACGGAGGCAGAAAATAAAGGAATAACAGAGAGAAGTGGAGATGGAACAGCAAAACATCTTGTCCGTTAAACTGTGACGAGGAGACGAAGCCGACAGACAACGAGGATTCAGCCGAGCCGGAGCAACGGCTGTGAAACCAAACGTCTGTCGGGGTGTGTGATTGCTTTTACTTCCTCCCATCCTCATCTCCATCTGTCAGTGACACAGACTCGCTCAGATTAATATTACATGTTAACAGCATTTGGACAATATTCAGGAAGGAAGGAGGTGGAGGAAAATGTGTTTTCTCACATAAACCATGAATATGATTTAAAACAGTCCAATATTTGGGAAAATCTTTGTGTCAATAAGTGCATAGAACAATTGAAAACAGGGACTGTTTGCGAGGAAATGAAGAATTTCAATGAGCTCCGGTTTCCTGAACTCAAGATTTTAATGATTCCTTCAATCTTTCAAACAAATAAGTCCATCTATGCAAGACAGAGGAAGTAGCAACAGATTCCTGTCCATCCATTGGTCAATGACTCCATCAGTCATTCCATGTCCATCTTTCTTCTGTCCATCTTTCAACTGTCCCTCTATAAACGCCTCCATCATCCTTTCTTCCTCCAACTGTCCTATCAATTCCTGAATAAAACTTTCATTGGTCCATCCTTCAAATCTCCCTTCCACCTGTCCGTCCCCCAACCGCCCCCTTATCAATTCCTCAATCAATCCTTTCATTGGTTCATCCTCCAAGGATCCATCCATCAACACCTCAATCAATTCTTCTACTGGTCTGTCCATCCTCCAACTCTCTCTCCCTTCTAAGCTAGAGAGGCATTGCTGTCCCTCGATCAATGCCTCCATTGATTCTTCCATCCATTCGTCCTCTAACTGTCCCTCAATCGATGCCTCCATGTTGGATGTCCCCAAGGTGATCTACGATTGTTCAGTCTTTGTGATCGCATGGTTGGTCGTAAAAATCTGTTATATGGAGGCAATATTTAAGGTTGAAATGTTAGGAAGTAGTTACACATGAATGTGGGTTTTAAGTGAGAGTGACTGATAAAATGAGACTGTTTGAGAAGAAACCCAGAACTGCCTCTCAGCCATGAGGAAGTTCAAGCACAGTTTGACAGAAGAGCCAAGACAGGAATGCTTCTCACATCTTCTTGTACTTGCATCATCATAATGTTGAGCCCATTATGTTTCTGATGTGCTGTTCACTTTCATGCAGTCATTTCCTCTGTGCATCAGGAATACATTACCAAATTGCCAACTACTTCATTTACATACTGCGTGTGCATTTTTCTCAGTAATGAGCAACGTAAAGATGTCCTATAAGAAAACTGATGATACAGAGTCCGACCCGGCAACTCATTATTCCATCTGACTCTGAAGTCAATATGAAATAAACTGAAAATGAAGTGTTTTCACTGCTAAAGAGCATCATCAGTCATAAAGTGTAGAAACCTTGGGTCAACTTCTACAGTCCAGGGAAAGTGTTGACAGGATGTAAGGATTGCTTCAAAGTGGAAAAATAAAGCAAGAGAAACATCTTAACTTTGCCATCAGGAGCACCAGAAACCAGCATAAATTTAATTTAGAGAATAAAAAGAGGGATTTTCCATCCCTCCATTGCCTGTACCTCCAGCATCCATTGGACGAAAGGCACCAAGTGCAGGTCACCTGTCCATCACAGGGCAATATGGAGGATAAATAATAAAATCACTCACACTCATGCCTAGAAAGACCAATTATCTTAACAGAGTGTGTTTATGCTTTGGGAGGAAGCCAGATCACACGTCTGCGTGGGATGAACATGCCAACTCCGAAGACCCCAGGCTGACATCAGGACCTTCCTGCTGCAAGGCATCAGTGCAACCAGCTGTACCACAAAGAATCTAACAGTGATAAATCTAATGAATGCAGCTCTACAATAATCAGTTCAGATTTTCTTTGTTTTGTTTATGTCAATTATCTTTGGCTCATCTTGCTCAGACAGAATCTCCCAGATTTAAGTTGAACACTTTTTGTCCATTTTGTCCAGTGAGATCTTTTGCTTCTTTCAATAATACTATATATATTTGCTTAAGTGTGTTTGTGTGAGTTGTTTTCATTTTAAAAAATCTGTGCTCTAAAGTCAGCCACACCTCACCTCTAACGTTAAAAGGTAACAAACGTATTTATCCCGGACGAGCCCCCACTTGATGCAGACTGGCTCAGCAGCATTGTCTCCTTCAGTGCCATATTGGGAAAACATTATCAGCAACATGACAGGAGAAAATGTTGCTGCCCATGAATCTGAGAAGAGTTGGAAAACATTAAGTCTGCTTTCTTCTCAAGAGTGAGCGACCCAGAAACATTTTCCCTTAAATTTTAGAAAACTACGGGCCTCGGTTAGTCTGGCTTGTTTGGAAGGGTTGAAGGAAAAATCTCCCTGTCCAAACAGAACCTACATAGTTTGATCAGATTTGATTAAAACTCCAGCCAACAGGAGAAAACCTCCACGTTTGTCACTGATTCAACTATTCTCATTGATCTGTGGAGGAGGAAAGGTGTTGTCATTTGATCTCAGAGGTCTGACACCGTTTCAGATCAGGGCGTCTGCAGGAAACACTGTCATCAGCTGGTTTATTAGCAGGCTAGGTGCAGCAAAAACACACCACCATCATTAATCCTTACAACAAGCACCTGTGCCACTTCCAGGAGACCTTTAACCTCTAATCGTCCTTTAATCAAACCTCACATGAAAACTGCAGCTCTGCCTTCCTCTTTTACTGTCTGACGCTCTACTAAAGCCACATTATTAACAGACAGGAGCCCACTCTCCATAATGAGCTCTGCTATTGATTATCCAATAGATTAGGCCTCTGTATCGATCGCCCCAGCACTCTGACCACACTGAGAGGGTAACGAGGTGGGAAGAGTGATGGTCTTCAACACGTGCCGACTGAGGAAGTAGATCAGGCATTTCAGGCCAGGACCACGGAAATAATCGGGATGATTAATTAGGATGAAGACGAGCCGGAGAGGGGAAGAAATTTAGATTTAGAATAAGTTTAGAAACAAAAGCTCAAACTTTGAGTGGCTTCATATTTAGATTGTCAGGAGAAGTTTTCATCTGCAAGGTGATCGAGTTACTTAATCACATCCGACAAATCCTTTTGGACTGACTTTACATTACATTGATCATTTTGTCAAATGTGTTACTGTATGATGCATTTAGTCACAAACCAGAAGTTTATGTTACATTTTAATTTCAATCAATCAGGATATTTTATAGATCCACTGTCTGTCTGATCAAGGCTTTTGAGTTCTGGCAGTTTTTAATTTATTTGTTCATAAATTCCAGAATGTGGCCAGTTGGAGAACAAACCATTAAATACCATTTTCAGTACATGAACAGTATCTGATGTCTTCAAGAATCAGAGATGTTCAAAAGCCATTTTTCAAATCCAACTCTTTGACAGGAAAGTCTAAGCAAAGTTTTGGGTTTTTTCCCCAATCCAGAGTCCAGTTTTAAGTTTCTGAGCTTCAAATCCACATCAGGTCTCAAGTCTTCAGGTTAAAATTCAAAGTCGAGTCTGAGGTCTTTCATTTTTGCAAGATAAAAGCAACTTGAGTTGAAGTCTCAAACTCGTTTCCATCTGTGAGGATCCAGCAGAGATCTCACCCAGAACCAGAACCGTTCTCCGTCTGTCACCTGATCACCTGCTGTCACCATCCGTGTTTGTGTTTATTTTTGAGATTTCCTGTGTTCAGTCCTGTTTTTCCTGAGTCTCTGTCCTGTCCTCCCTGTTGATTGTCTCCCAGGTGTGTCTCATCCCCTTGATTACCCCGTGTGTATTTAACCCCACCTGTTGTCCTCGTCTCTCGTCGGATCCTTGTCGTTGGTCGTCTTATGTCAAATCTCGTCGTGTGTAGCCAGTTTCTCTGTGCCGTCTGTTCCTCGGTCAGATGTTCCTTGTGCTCATTGACCTGTTCCTTGGAATTCACCATTAAATTCATCATTTTCACTTAATCCTGGGTCTACCTGCGTCCTCATCCTCACCTCAACAAACCACATCATGACACCTGCTGCCGATCCAGATTGACATTTTCTACACCCACTTCATCTGGTTCACAGACACACAGCTGATATTAGCAGCACATTACATCCTACAGTGTATAATTGAAAAATAAATCAGTCACATATTTGTTCATCTTACATATTTTAATTTTCTATGTAAAGACTTATAGATTTTTAAAATACTAAAGCACTATTATTTATCTTCAATTCAAGGACAGCCTGAGGAATAAAAGCTCTGTGAGCCACAAATGGAGTCAAAATCTCTTTTTAGCCTGATAACAGCTGATCTGAACGAAGAGGAAACAGTTTGAGGTTCTTTCCTCCACATCCGTCCTCATCAACAGAACAAGAGATTATTCCACCTGATGTGGAGACACCAGTCTGCCTTTGTCCCTGGAATGACAGTAGATAACTTTAAGAGATAATTTTATACATTTTATTTTTCTATAGGTAGCCATATATGCTAACTGTTAGCATGCTGTGATGTAATTTTTGTTGCCAACTCCTGCCCACAGCAAAGCTGTTGGTTCTTTGATGGTGTAAACATGACCCTGGTTTAAACCTCGAGTTTAGGATCAAATGGAGCCAAAAAGCCTCGAGAAGCGTAGATCAAGACAACCGCAAAGATTAAAGTCTGGATCGTTAGGGGTAATTAGAAGAAAGGAGGGACCCATCAGAACTTTATGCTTGTTTGTGACAAGAGGAACTCGTGTGACTTTTGACTCATTATCTCACACACACACACACACACAGTTCCTCAGATCGTCGTCCTCGGCTGGAAACGTCAGAGTAAAACAAAGTTCTGCATCTGACGGATCAGGAATGTTTCCTTTGATCCGAGGATGCGGCGCTCTGCGTTCTTATGATAATTAGCCAAAATAAAAGGCAGCAGCTGTATTTTTAAACCTCGTTCCCTCTGTGATGCTGCTTGGAGGAACAAGAAAGCTGCTATCTTTAGAGGAAGTCATCGCACCTTCTAGGACTTTACACTTTCAAATGTCAGGGAATGAAATAAGTGTTTCATCTGTAGGATGGCAGCAACTTTACAGAGAATTGTTCTGCTTTTTAAACAATATTTTATGAAAATCTAGTTTAAATTTTTCATTGAGGATAAAAACATTTTTATCTGAACTCAGACGAGTTTCTACAAAAGCATAAAAGGAGGAAAAAGATCAGTTAATTTTCTTTTTACTGGTCTCACTAGTTTTTAATCATTAATATTGAAAAATATTTTTGAAACTCAGCTTTTGTTTTCACTGCTCCCAAATCCCAAAGCCTATCATCACATCTTTTTTTTTTTTTTTCTTTTTTACCAATAATGCTTTTTATTTATTTTGTACTTTTGTATTTTCAAAGAAAATCACAAAGTGCAAAGAAAAGTGCTGCAAAACTATAAAAGTTGAACTAACAGATTTTCAAACAGTCAAGTAAATTAGCGCTTTAGAATTTGTGCAGAAAAACTAATTTAGGGTTAAATGTTTTCAAAATTAGCTAACATGCTAAGCTAACATGCTAAAGTGCTAAATGAAACTGGTGCGTTAGCAGAAACTTTCAGGACTAAAGTCTCCGACCAGAGAAACTCATCCAGGATTTAGTGGCTCAGACTGACGACCCAGAAGCTGCAGCTGGAGATCTGACTAGAACCAGGAGGGAAGAGACACCACCTGGTTCTACACCATCTGGTTCTACACCACCTGGTTCTACACCACCCGGTTCTACACCACCTAGCTCTACTGTCCTTCACTGAGAGAAGAGGCTTTAAATCAGTGGTCCCCAAACTACGGCCCGCGGGCCGGATCCGGCCCACCTCCACATTTGGTCCGGCCCCCTGAACAATACCTGAGAACATTTAGATTTTTTTTCATATACTGGTATTTAATTCATAAATACTGTTATTTCCTGCATTTTTTCTGTGAAGAACCCAGAGAGGGTTATTTGATTGTGCTTTCTAGAAAACAATACATTTTTACATTTAGGCACTCCTGCAATTGTCACACTTTTTCTGTTACAAACTGACTCCGGCCCCCCACCAGAGAAGGGAAAAGTTATGTGGCCCTCACAAGAAAAAGTTTGGGGACCCCTGCTTTAAATCCTGCTGGTAGTTT
This sequence comes from Poecilia latipinna, assembly GCF_001443285.1. Lineage (NCBI taxonomy): Eukaryota > Metazoa > Chordata > Actinopteri > Cyprinodontiformes > Poeciliidae > Poecilia > Poecilia latipinna. Next base: position 484,637 of record NW_015112849.1, read on the forward strand.
ATGAATCACTGAACGGTTTAAACATCTGCTGTTCTGGTATCAACCTTCCAGACCTCTCAGGTTCTGGTTCTGCTCTGCATCCAGAACCAGAACCAAACATGGAAAAGCAGCATTCAGCCTCTATGCACCACANAAACTAAATATTTAACTACAAACTATTGGTCTGTGCAAAGTTAGTTAGCTTACTAACTAATTATTTAGTTTAAAACTGTGACATTTCTAAATGAATGTTAAAAATGTGACTTTTTCTTCTCTAAATAACTCAAATTGCTGCCGTTCGCGTCATCCTGTGCAGCTCTGAGATCGTGTGTGAAAACGGATTTGTGGTGACCGGAGTGACTGTGAGCGTCTCATTTGGCTGCTCTGGCTCTTAAAGCATGTTGTCCAGACGCTCAGATTAGAGTCAGACTAGCAGATTACACTGTGGTGAGCAGGACGTCCTGGTCCGATTGGCACCATGAGCCAAATCTCTTCATGTACTTTAATTATGCTGCCAGTGAGACGTGTGACCAAAGGACGAGTTGAACATGAAGACAACAGAGAAAATCGTTATTCCCAAAATAAAACCGACATTTATTTTAATTATCTTTACTTGTCAGGCGTTTTGCAGAAAATGATGCTATTTGATTTGCAATCCCTCCCAATTTCATACTGCATTTTGTTCTAAGTATGATTGTCACATAATAAGACTGTTTGGGCAATTACCGCAGCTTTCATGAGGGAATTACTTCTGCACTTCATTAAAATGAAGCAGAGAATATAATTGCTGCTTTTTTGCCTCTCCTTCCCTGAACGGTCCCCTGCCTCCCTCTCTGCTTCCTTTTCCAACAATCTTCCTCTCACATGCATATTTCAAGGCAAGCTCACTCAGAAATCTATTTGAAACTGCAAACAGCTTAGAAGAGTGAGCCGTGCTCCTCTGGGGAGTCGAGGGTTGGATTCCAGGTTTCCACCATGAAAAACAATACAGTTATTACGGCTTTTTGCCTGCGAGGGAAACGGCTTCTTCCTCTCCGCTCTGTCGTTCTTCTGATCCCTCCGTTTGGCAGAGATGATTTAAGGGCTTGTTTAACACAGTCAGGACGTCTTCGCTTTGCAGAGCAGGCGGAGCTGCAGGAGTTCAGCTTTTAATGTGTTTACTAGTTCAACGTCCACGTGGGCTTCCTCCTCACTCAGCAGGTTCTGCAAGTGTCTCTGAGCAGCTCGATGCTTCACCACGGTGTGTGTGTGTGTGTGTGTGTGTGTGTGTGTGTGTGTGTGTGTGTGTTTATCTGTGAAGAGTGGAGCAAAGCGCTCGGTCAGGACGTAACCTTCCATCCTTCCTGCTGACTGAAGCTCTTTCACTTCATTTGCATGACAGTGGCGATGAAAGCAGCTCCCAGAGAGCCGACGCAACACGGAACCGGTTCCTGGTCCGACACGGAACCGGTTCCAGGTCCGACACGGAACCGGTTCCTGGTCCGAGACGGTTCCTGGTCCGAGACGGTTCCTGGTCCGACACGGTTCCTGGTCCGAGACGGAACCGGTTCCTGGTCCGAGACGGTTCCTGGTCCGAGATGGAACCGGTTCCTGGTCCGAGACGGTTCCTGGTCCGACACGGTTCCTGGTCCGAGACGGAACCGGTTCTTTGTGTTTTATCCTTGCTGACCCAATTGGCTCTGGCTGTTGGTCCAGAAATCCCTGCTGAATAAAACGATACGGTGAAAAGTGAGACATGAAAGCTCTGATGAAGCAGGTTTTACTTTGACTGGACCGGCATGCAGTGAAGCAGGTTGTGACCCGTCATAACAGTTAAATTATATTTATGTCAAAGGTTTCAGTCTAAAGTCTGAATCAGGACAGTAAAGCGCTACTAGCAGTTTGCCAACTTTGAAAACATTTCCCGAACTTCCCCTAAATTTATTTGTCCAGATCATTTCTAAGGAGTCGTGAGTTTGTAGAAGGACCAAATGCAGCTGAGCTGGGAGCACAGATCAGGTTTAATGTTTTTATGATGAAATGGAAACTAAAATTCAGGCAGAGCATCTGGACCAGATTAGACGGGATTAAACTGGAGCAGGAGAAAAAGTTTAAATACATGAAGCAGCTGATTGGCTAACAGGCTGCAGGTGTGAGGGGAGAGAGAGAAAAGGAGGCACAGGGGGCGAGGGAGAGAACACAGGGGACCAAACCTGACAGGAAATAACTAAAAATAAGAAATAAACCTAATAAACCAGAATCACAGAAGAAGAACTGAACCAAACAGAAACCAGAATAAAAGTCAGGAAAACAGAATAATCCTAAAGTGTTAATAAAGATTACTTTATAATCTTCAATTGAATAAATTTTTAAAAAATGAATAGACTGAAGATGTGATTGGTCGATGCAAAGGGACAACGGCGGTTAGCTAAAGCTATTAGCAGTCATGTGACGTGACTTAGCATCATGTAGCTCTGCAGGCTTCTGTTGTTTTCAGCGTTAGCACTTTAGCATTTAGCTTCAGCTAAATATATTTGCTAACTTTTTAGCTTGCAGCGCCCCCTGCTGGTCTTAATGAGAAACAGTTTGAAGGATAAATTATCTTTTCTAATTACTGAGCTCCAAGTTTAAAAATAGCTCAGATTTATAAATTATAAACATTTAGACCCTGAAATTAAAAATCTGAATCGAGTTCAACACCAGATCAGGAAATAAACCACAAAGAAACAAACAGAAACAGCCGAAGTTCAAACGTTTACATTTCCTGACACTCGGCGTCTGTTTACTCATCTGGGATTAGATCCGACCTGAAGCGTTCACAGGAGGATTATTCCTAATCCGGTTTCAGATCCTCATTTTCACCGGCTGTCATCTGAAGTAGCCGCTCCAGACGGATGTAATAATGTGAATATTGATGATAAACTGCTGGTTGAAGCTGGTTGTTGGTTTTATCTCAGAGCCTCGGTCACAGATTGGCCTCTGATCGCTGAACGCTCCTCGTCTGACGGAGGATTTCCGATCCTCAGCCGTCTGACTCTGAGGAGTCGCTCTGAGTCAGTTTGATTCCATAAAATCTGAATTTTATTTTCATTTGCTGTAATTTAAAAACTTCTTGTGAAACCAAAGCTGGGAGAAACAATTCAATTCATTCAACAAAAAATCTACATACTAAAAGTTATTAGAAGGTCTTAGATTAATTGTTGACAACTTTCTGAAAATCATCAAAATATTCAACATTCACATTAACTGAGGTTAAAACGATGGGGGTTTCTCAGGGTAAGCAGTAGTAAGCAGTATCTGCAGTCAGACCCTGCAGCCTGCAGAACTGTTTCTGCACAGCCATTCTGCCTTGAAACAAAGGTCTGGACTTTGACTAGACCATTACCTCACCCTGGTCCTTCCCCTGTTTAGCTCCTCTGCTGCTGTGTGTCGGATCGGTGGATGGACTCAGCTGCAGCTGTTGGACTGTAGAAAACATGATGAACTGAGGAGTCAGAGCTGCAGCGTCGGCGTCAGAGAGACGAAACCTGAAGACGCCTCATGACTCACTTCTCCCTCTGCAGAGATATTTCATAAACCAGAAGTTATCATCAGGCTTTGGGGTGAAATGATCTCACCTTGGACCTGTTTTTAATACTTTTATTACTGCAAAGTTTAAAATAATGCAAGTTTTAAGGTAAAGCTTGGCGATGTTTCTCCGTGATCTCATTAAATTAGTTCCTGATTTTCCTGCTTTTCTTTCGTATTTTGCCAGAAAACAGCTGAAACTTTGTGAAGCTGATGGGAAACGAGGCTCTCCTCTGAAGCAGACGCTCCTTCACTGCGTCAGACCTGCTGGTTGATCACCGCTCAGCAACACTGACTCACTCTGCGTCTGCATTTTCTTTATTTCAGCTTCATTTCTTCACTTCCTGTCTGAAGAATTTACCTCCACCTTACAGGAGCGTTGATTTGAGCAAATAAGGTGAAGTGAGGCAACTTAATTAAAGGAAATGGGAGCCTCGCTCTGCAGCCCGCTGTGTGATATGTGCTGATAAAGGAGCCCATTTTCCCAGCATGGCTTTAAAATATGGCACATGATAAAAGGAGCATATCTGGCAACACATTCCTCATCCACAGAGGGAAATTAAGCTCTTAGCGCCTGCCCACCTCAGTCTAACCTTATATAAGCTCATAAGCCTGTGATTGCTTTCATTTGCATTTATGACATGATGACAGTGCAGCTCCGGGCCGCCGCCTGTTTTTGTGTAAACCTCCCTCCATCCTGAAGAACAATACGAGCCCCGGCCTGCAGCCGTGTTGCTCCCTGCACCTCCCCGATAATAACTAATGCAATCCAGGATATGGAAACTCATTAGTGCGTCTTTTCCAGCTGCTTCAAACAGAGGAAATTTCTGCTTTTGTGGATTTTCTTTCATGAGTCACACGGCAGGATTTAAATTTCCTCGCTTGATCCCCGAAACCGTCTGACAGAAGCAAATACAGAAAGACCTGCAACAATTAAGCACTGAAGTACGACCCAACACAAAGAAATACAAACATAGAATGTACCTCTTGTCCAGTCAACATGGCTGACCCAGTTCAGTCGCTTTAATCCGACTCCAGTCCGTCTGTCCAGAGTCCGGTTCGGTTGGAAAGTATTGGACTCCGAGACAAACTCTGGTCCTCCGAACCTCGGTCTGAGTTCGGCTTGAATGTGAGCATCAAGCGCTCCAAAAGCAGGAAGTGGACTACAGAGCAGGGCATTCTGGGTAATTACAACCAAAACAAGACATTTTGTGAATTTTTTTGCAATCAGATGTTACTTTAGAAAAAACATCAAAGACTTTTGTCCAAAATTCATATATAGAAAAAAAGGAGTAAAATGCGGAGTTAGCATCACTTAACCCAAAGTTTTTGACAACAAACTCACGACCATGCATTCCTGCAAAAAATAAAAAAATGTGTAAATGTTTGACATTGTGGATTCATGAAAAACTGGAGGGACTGACTAACAGAACCAGAACATCTGCAGTTAGACTCAGCTGGACAACTAGAAGGATTGAATTGTATTTATGGGTATCAGAGTAAAGGGGAGTTCAGATTGTTTTTCTGTTTCTTTGGGTGGTATTTGCTGAACGTCTGAGTCTCCATGTTTGTTCCTTTTTTATTCCAGAAGTTTTCTCACTTTGCTTCTTGTTCTCAGCGTCTCAGTTTTTTTCTTCTCTCTAATTCCTTTAATAAATAATCTTAACATCAGATGAAATGTGACACGTTTATCTGCTTCCTTCAGCATCATAATTATGATTTATTTAGTTTTTCTTCTATTACATGAATGCCAATAAAATAAAAGTTTCTGGTTGTAACAAAATGTGGGAAAATTAGAGACATGAATAACGTTGGAAGACAATCTCAGCAGCTTCATGTTTCTCATCAACAGCCAGCTGTTTTTCCTCAATATATACAAATTAGTGTCAGAACAAAAAACACGTTTTATCTTCTTTTATAACAAGTTTATTATTTACAAATCAATTGTTCATGCATCAGAGCATCAAAGCAACATTTAACGATTCATCTGAGTTTATTTCTGCAGTAAACAGAGTCACTGTCTCATCCAATGACGTCTCAGCAGCCTCAGTGATGTCATCGCTCTGACTAGAAGGAAAACCAGAGAGATGCAGAGAATCGATCCGGTTCTACATCATCTGGTTCTACATCATCTGGTTCTAAATCATCTGGTTCTACACCACCCAGTTCTACATCATCTGGTTCTACACCATCCAGTTCTACATCATCTGGTTCTACACCATCTGGTTCTACACCATCCGGTTCTACATCATCCGGTTCTACACCATCCGGTTCTACATCATCCGGTTCTACATCATCCGGTTCTACACCATCCGGTTCTACATCATCTGGTTCTACATCATCTGGTTCTACACCACCCGGTTCTACATCATCTGGTTCTACACCACCTGGTTCTACACCACCCGGTTCACCAGGTTCTACACCACCCGGTTCTACACCACCCGGTTCTACACCACCTGGTTCTACACCACCCGGTTCTACACCACCCGGTTCTACACCAGCTGGTTCTACATCATCTAGTTCTACACCACCTGGTTCTACACCACCCGGTTCTACACCACCCGGTTCTACATCATCTAGTTCTACATCATCTAGTTCTACACCACCTGGTTCTACACCACCTGGTTCTACACCACCTGGTTCTACACCACCTGGTTCTACACCATCTGGTTCTACACCATCTGGTTCTACACCACCCGGTTCTACACCATCTGGTTCTACGCCACGCGGTTCTACACCACCTGGTTCTACACCATCTGGTTCTACCCACCTGGTTCTACACCACCCGGTTCTACACCACCCGGTTCTACACCACCTGGTTCTACCCACCTGGTTCTACCCACCTGGTTCTACACCACCTGGTTCTACACCACCTGGTTCTACACCACCTGGTTCTACACCACCCGGTTCTACACCACCTAGCTCTACTG
>NW_015112849.1:494709-501407 GCF_001443285.1 Poecilia latipinna
GGCCCCCCACCAGAGAAGGGAAAAGTTATGTGGCCCTCACAAGAAAAAGTTTGGGGGTTAGGAAAAGCAGCATTCAGCCTCTATGCACCACAAATCAAACTTCCAGAAAACTGTAAAACAGCCGAAACACTGAGTTCCTTTAAATCTAGACTAAAAACCCACCTGGTTAGAGCTGATCTGATTAATAATCAATGAAACATTAATCAATAATCGGATGTGTTATGACAGCAAAATGTAATGCTTTAAAGTATTTTTGTGTTTTTATGATATAAAGCATTCTGAACTGCCTTGTAGCTGAAATGTGATGTATAAAAAAACCTGATTGATTGGATTGTACCGACCTCTGAGCAGCTGCTGTCAGTAAACGGGTTTATTGAGGTGACAGTATGACGTGATTCTCTGCAGAGATGCTGGTTGTTTAAAATCACCAGCAGCAGATTACCTACCAACAGATCCGTATAAAGGCAGCCAGCCTCTGCAGACATCAGTAACAGCATCTCCTGCTCCGAAGCTCCTTGGATTCTCCTTTCTTTCCCTGTAAACTATAAATCCTGCAGGCTCCAGGATGGATTACTCATGTCTGCATTTAGATGCCCTTTAAAGAGACAAATGGCAGCTTCGTGTTTTTCTTTGCCTCCAGCTGGGAGCCTGAAAACGCTCTGCAGGATTAACCTTCATCTCTGCAGCCATGTCTCACATCGCGGCGATCTGCAGGCCTGCATGTTCCTCCTGCTGAAGTCTGAGCGAGTCCAGTTCTGATATCGGTGATCCGTCTGCACACACAGGGCCCGCTTCGTTCCTCTCCAACCTTCATTTGGGTCAGAGGTCACCGAGCGTGGCGTCGGGTCGCTAATATCCACGAAGCAACACAGACGAACTGGACCGTTTTTACCAAACTGCCTCATTTTTTAATCACAAGCAGGAAAAACTGTTCACATGTTAACCATTAATCTAGGAAATAATTAGAGAAGAAAAGTTTAACTGGTTTCTACCTCCAGTCAAAATGTGGCCTCAGCAGAACTTCAGGACTTTTCTCCCTCTTCCCGCCTTGGTTCCCCTGAGTTACAGCTTCCTCAGTTATTTCCAGTTCAAAGCCTGTGGAGCGCGCTCCCAGCACTGGGACCACTGGGATTTAACGTTCAGGAATAATCTGTCAGGTTATCTGGCTGCTTCACTCCAACCACTGAAATTCAGGAAGCCAGTTATTGCATTGGTACAATCATAAATATCAAATCTCTGATAAAAATGTGCAAATAAATTTAAAAATGAAGTAAAATGTTTATTGCATAAGTCTCTGGTTCATCAAATCTGACCAGCTGGTAACAGATAAACCAAATGAAGACAACAGAACAAGGTAAATGTTTTCCCCTTATTTTCTTTCTATGGATTGTACTGGCAGGAAAACATCTGCATATTTGCATCTTTAAACAACAGACAGCACCGTGTTGCTCCACAAAATATGTTCCCCAAAGTGAAAACGATCAAACTTCTACATGTTAAATCTCTTAACACCCAGAAGGTTTGGAGTTAACACTTAAATCTTGATGTTTTTACTAATACATCAACACTTAATTATTGCTAAAATTCATATAACTGTATCAAATGAAAACACCTCAACTGATGCAAGTTTTAAATAAAGTACAATGTTTTCAAAGCATGATTTAATTAAAAGAACAACCAAAATCTTTTGGGGCCACCCCAAAACCTGGAGCCCTGGGCTAGAGCCCATTTCAGCCTGGTCTAAACTCTGGACAGTCCATAACTCATGTTTAGTACATCTATGTTGTTTTATCTATATTTGAACTGAAGCCAGTGAGACATGTTGGCTTCTCCTGAACATATGCAAACACAACAACTTCATTATTTCTTATTTTCACATTTTTAGGCTGCAATTTGAATATAGATGAGAAAAACAGTCATTTTCATGTAAATGTCACCAATAATTTTTGTCAGATGCAAGAAAACAGGTAGACAGCAATCACTGTTTGAGATGCAACAGCTGGGGATCGGCAGCGTCACGAGGTCATGATTAAAAAGTTTGTTTTCAAGCCTGAAGGTAGGAAAATATTTAGTCTAAATGATTAAAATCATAAATAGGAAGGAAGCCGGGTTCAGACATGACGAAGGCTGGCTGGCTTCAGGCAGGTCGTAATCATAAACGTCTAGCTGCTGCTCGTTAGGCCTCCTGTCAGTAACCTGCCATTAGACAAACAGGATGATGATGGGATGATGATGGGAATCCTCCAGGAGAGAAACGCAGCCGGTTCAGCCGTTCAGGAGCTGACAGTGACCTGCATGAACAAGACGACCAGGTGTGGAACAGAAAGAGTCATCAGCTTCTCAACTTTTCATAAATCTAACCTCAAAGAGCTGAACGAAGTCATTCAATTACAGTCTGTCTGATTTTATGTATTTTTCAAATATTGCTTTTATTAGGTAAATATTTATATCACTACCAGTTACAGTGACTGGCTGCAGTTATGTTCACCTTTTACAGTCAAGACAGCAAAAATGTAATAAGTTAATATGCACAATCATGAAATACATAAAGGAACCGAATAATTATTTATTATATGTTCTTCATAACCCTGTTAATGACTGAAATATCTACTAAAATAACTTCAAATGGACAGAAATAAGTTTGAAAAATTACTGAAAATTAGCCAAAGAAAATCAGACATTGTGTTTAATCACATTTTTAAAAACTAATCATTTTAAGAAAATAATAACTGATGGTACGTCTGGAAAAGATTGAGCATAATTTGATCCTAAGCAGCGATTGGTTCAAAATGTTGTGGAAGAAAATATGAAGTTACAGATATAATCACACTGCTCCAGGCCTGTTCATTTGTTTTTGTTTCTTTAAATGATGCAATGTCTGATTTTCATTTTTTTAATAAACAGTACATTTTTATTAGTACTGTTACTTTTGTCAGCTTCAAATTATCCGACCATTGCTGATGGTTCTGCCATTAACAGAGGAGCAACAACAGTTTAGTTCATGTGTGTGAAAATCAGCTTCCACTTTGACATTAAAGGGTTTGTTTGGTCAAAAATGGTTTGAAGTCATTATTGACTTAAAAGGACAGCCACATGATGCAAACTTCAATAATACTGTAAAACTGGAAATGGCAACAGTATTTATTTTGTTTACCTTCTTTAGCGTAGCAAAGACTGAAGGATGGTGCAGAGGTTAAGCAGGTGTTGCACCATTTTGGTGCCTCCTTAACCCATTTAAATGCAGCCAGCAGATTATTATTAGTGTAGCAGGGATTATCTACACAGGGTCGTGATAAATATCCAGGGATCTCTGCCACAGTTATAGCTGAAGCTTAAACGAAGGCTCAGAGGTTAACATCTCCAGGCCGTCAGTAATGACCCAAAGTTAATGAGGTGACAAATAAATGCGTGTTTCACCGGCTGAATTCCAGTCTGATCAAGGCTGAGGCCTTTAGCACCTCTTGAAAGTTAATTAAAGGTTTTATGAAACATAAAATCCACTGGATGACCGTGATGAAATAAACATGATGTATTGGCCTCTGCTGCACTGAAAAGTCAAAGTCAGCAGTCCACTTAATCTGCCTGTGTCTTGATTTATCACATGGGACTCCATCGTCTTCGCATCGCTTTAAATTCCTCTTTTCTCCCTGCAGTGGTCTGCAGGCGCCGTTTCCACTCATTTTGCAGACGCTGTAATGTGTTGGCCCAGTGGAGCGTTGGGAGGTTTTAGACCTGATCCATGGGTTAAAAGCGGCTTAGCGCTGGAGAGACTTCCTGCAGTGTGTTTGTCTCCTGGAGGAGCGACGTGGAACCAGGATTAAGAACGCGTCAATGACGCGCGGCGTCGTTTTGCTCCGGCGTCCATCAACGTCTCCGTCGATGCCAGCAAACATGAGTGAAGGGCCTGATGCCGGCGCGCATAGCGCCCCTCACGGTGGCTATTTGAAGGAGGGCCGCAGGTATCGACTCCACGCCGTGGTGCTGATAATGATGGTTAAGAGCAGTAAAATCAATGAGCTGGTCTTTGATGCTCATTTCAGAGGCTCAATCAGCTTTTCACTGGCTCTCAGGGAGCAACAGGAGGCGATGATATAAAACACCCGCTGTGTCTGGCTCTTAGCTTGTTTTGTTCATTTGCCTTTTCAGAAAGCTGCATCGACGTTAAACCCACTGGAAGTTGATTTCCATTAGACATGAGCAGGAAGACATCACCTCCACTGATTGTACTCATAACCATAAAGGCTCTTAAGTGAGAAAAGTTTCTCTGAATCCAATATCTTCGGCTTTATACGAGTTAAATGGGAAATCATAACGATTTGACCAACTTCTGCCAGAGTATAAGCATTCATCTTAAACATTAGATATTGTGTAATATTCCTGTTTCCAAAGGTTAGGACACAAAACCTGGTCCAAGATAAGAGACACCCAAACGTACTGAGGCATCGCTTTAAACTCTGACTGTGGAGAAACGAGGCACCACGAGGAAAGGTGAGAAGGTTCTGCTGAGAAAACCTGTTTCTGAGGCTTCAGGTCTCCCAGATGTTACTTCAGACTGGAGGAACTTTGTTAGGGTTTAAGCAAATCGTTTTTTAAATTGTTTTCTTCAGACATTTCCATGAATATTTGTGGATGTAATGAAAAATTAAGCATGTTACACAGGTCTAACACAGGTAAAACATGAAATTTTGTTTCTTCAATTTAGTGTCTCACTTTTAATGCACCTACTTTCTGAACAGTGGATGTTACTGTGAGGAATTCACTTTTGTTTTTCAACATTTGCTTTTCTGATTTAGCTTTGAATTCACTGTGTTTTTATTTAACACGTTTCATCTCTGAAGTGAGGCTGGAAAAATCAGAAAATCATCAGAACGTATTTCAAGCTGTCAATTTCGCTGAGTTTTAAGCTGTCAGCATGCCGAGGCGAGTGATCAGTGAAGCTCTTTATTCAAATAGAATGAGGTTAATTTTATTATTGGGTTTCTGCATATATGTGAGACGTGTCTTTTCAGGATTTCACTCATTCTTCTTTGCAGAATTGTTTTAATTTTGTCACGTTGGAGGATTTCAATGGTCGGCTCTAAATTTCTTTGTTTCAGTCATTGAGATATAAACTTTCAGGTGTGCTTTGAATTCACAAAACTCTTGAGTTCATTAAGATATTTGGAGGTAAATGTGAAACGGCCCTCTGAGTTGTTTTCAATATTTCTATCCATCGATTTCCAGGAACTTGTTCAAATTCCTTATTGTAATTAAACCGTCTTTGGACCTTGAACACTTGTCTGCTGCCTGTGATGGTGTATTGATCGCTGCTGTCCTGACTCGCCTCCAGTTGGTATTAAAAGCTTCGCCGTGAATCACTTTAAATCCCACCTGACAAACAGGAAGTTTTAAGCCTTTCGTCTGAAGCGCCACGTCAGTTATCCGTTATTTTCAAGGACCAACCACTTTGTGTTTACAGATTTTCTCCCAATGCCAACCTAAGTTGGTCTTTTACATGTGCAAATAAAATCCACATTTGCATTAAATAAACCCTTGGAGTGAATTTGTTGCTGTTTGTCTGGTTTACGGTTGGCAGCCGTTGTTTCCAACGCTGAAAGGTTCATCAGAGCCTCGTTGCACAGCCGGATCTCCTGACCTGTTAAGAACGACTACAATCACCGCCATGAATTTACATGAGCTTTAAGAGCCTCATCTATATTCATTAAGCTGGTTAATATGCTTCAGGCTTGAAGAGGCGGCGCGGCGGCGCTGACCCCAGCGACCCGCCGGGCTTGTTGAGGGCTCTGCCCTCATGTCGCCTTCCTGCTGACGTGAAACCTGACTGTCATCCTGAACAAACAACGAGCCGCAACCTGACATTCAGAGCAGCGTGACCTTTACTTTATGAACTATTTACATAAGAATTGCTGTCAAGACTCAAAGACAGCATGTAAATACCCAGAGGAGAGCAATGCAGGGGAAACGTGGTCCGGAGCGTTACACTGTGAAAATACATGACATTTCTTTGTCATCACTGCAGGTATTATCCTTTATTATGGTTATGTCAATACATAGCTGTGTATTGCTCCCCAATGCATATAAACAAGGGCGTAGGAACGAGTCTGTCATTGGGGGGGACGCATATCGGAAACCTGACAGATCAGTAAATATCTTAAGCAGAAATGTCAAACTATTTATGCCATCAACATATCAGTAATGCGTTACTCTAATCTGACCCTTGTTTCAGTAACAAGTATTCTAACACGTTACTATTTACAATCCAATAATCAGATTAAAGTTATGCATAGTATAATGACTGTCATTCCAGGATGAACACTCACTTTAGCATTTGCCTCTCACAATTAGCAAGCTAAATACTCTGGTAGCACAGACAGGCTAACAGATTTGATATAAATTGACTGGTAATTGAACTGGTTCTACCTCTTTCTAAAACCAAAGTAGAAAACAGCTCATAAAATAAGACTCAGCAGTTTTAAACTCAATACAGCAATTTGACCAACAAAAATAAAATCTAAAAAACAAGTTTTGTTCTTCTTGAACATCTCTCTACATCAGTGCAACAGTTTGATCTACAAAATAAACAAAAATTATACTTTTCACATCTAACAGACACCTTAGCTCCTCACTGTTAACTCAGTCTCACTTTCCAGCCCTGCATTCAGTAACTTACCAAAGATTCATGAAAAACACTGAGGCAA
>NW_015112850.1:0-52480 GCF_001443285.1 Poecilia latipinna
CAAAAATTTTGATTTTAAAAAAAAAGGAAAAAGTAATTTTATGATTTTTTTTTTTTTTTTTTTTTTTTTTTTTTAGTGATTTGTAGTCTGAGCTTTACTTTTAAACAAAAGAGATGGGGAATGATATTTCCTTTTATAGAAAACCTTTCTAACCCAGCGACCACGCCTCTCCTGGACTCCACAGTAAAATCTGTCACCTCTGGCTGACAAAACATTTCCGATTCACAACCACCTTACTACCAGTCACAACAAAAGGCAGAAACAGACCCCCTTGTTTCCCGTTTCAGCGACTACACTGTTGGCGTTGTTTACACCGGCAGGTCCTTATTGACAGAATAATAAAAAAATTAAAAACTATTCCTGGCTTCGCCGAGGAGTAAGTGTGTCTCCGCCGGTGTCGGTAAACAGATTCTCCCTGGCATCAGCACTTCTCCCCCGTGCACAAACTCTGCGTCTAGGCAACTGTGGGGCTTAGCTACAGTTGCTATGGAGACGGATCTTCCTCAGCAGGACCGGCGTCTTGGGTCAAAAGGAGTGGAGGGGCTGATGGTTAGATTTAGTGATATGTGACAAAAATGAGCCAAGTACAAATCAAGAGTGTTAAAATGTTTGCAGCCTGAACTCACAAGAGGACTGGATACGACAGATAAATAAAACCATGAAACAAAGCGGCAGGAAGTGACAACAGAGCGCCCTCTGAGGCCCTGATGTCAAATGCTATGACTTCTCACTGACTTCTCGCAGCTAGATCAAAAAACTTTCCCTCGTTCCCTTCTGGTTTGCCGGTGTTGATATTCAGAGCAGAAGGTTCAGGAAGTAAAAAGAAAGTTGTCCACACTTGCTTAAGGCAGACAGAGCGGCACGCTGTGTGTAACTGGTGCTGTGTGTAACTGGTGCTGTGTGTAACTGGTGCTGTGTGTAACTGGTGCTGTGTGTAACTGGTGTTGTGTGTAACTGGTGCTGCCTCTCAGCTATGCTGTTCTGGACATCGACCAGAATAGAAAGACGAGCCATGTGGACTGCAGTCTAGACAGGCCTGGCTGGCCCAGGCAGGGCGGAGACAGCGCGGCCGGACATGAGCCACGGTAACACACACACACACACACGCACACACACACACACACGCACACACACACACGCACACACACGCACACACACAGGCGCAGTTACACGTTACTACCGTCTGTCACTCTGAGAGGAAGCCAGAAACACGGCCGGGGAAGGTAGAAGGAAGCTAACGGATGGAAAATGGAAGCTGTTCTGATGGAAACAAGAGGAACATGAGACGAGGGAAATTACATCTAAAAGCTGGGAAATATGTGGTTTTGTTTTATTTTATTTGGATCGACACAACTTTTGGTTTCAAATAAATAAACAAACACGTATAAAGATGACATCCTCGCGATTGATCAATTGAGCGGCTTTTCACTAGAAAAACTGAATAAATAAAAATGTAGATCATAAATGAGATACCCAAGTTTTATGTTTTATAGTTTTCTTAATCATGATGGCACTTTCTTTTTAAATGAACATTACTTATTCAGCTCTTCATATACAACAGTACACAACCAAAGCACAACATTTTACCAAGTTTTTTTGTCTAGTTTCTAGTACAAACACTTGAAATAAGAAAAAAACTAACTTACAAGTAAATTTTCTGCAAGAAATTGGTGCTTTTTTAAATAACTAATTCCTTAATGTTGATGGAAAAAGTACTAGCTCCACTGCCGGACAATTTCACTTTTAACTAATAGTTTTTCATCAACATTAAACTAAAACAAGCTCCTATATTAGAAGTTACTTGTAAGCTAATTTTATCATATTTAAAGTGCACTAAGACATTTGCACTAGAAACTGGACCAAAAATACTTAAGATTTTGTGCTTTTAAAATGTTCACACTATAAGCTACATATCTAGAAACATCTTTTTCTAAGAAAGCAGTTTTGTATTTTCATTGCCTTGCAGAGTTACAAGGCTCATAACTTCAGTACAAAAGTACTAATATTAAGAGTATGCATATGCTATATTACTACTTAATGGAGTCCTCATACAGTTTTTTTATCTGTTACTTAAATTTTGCCTGATCTTATTGCCTTATTTCGTTGTCTTTTTCCAGACCAGTTGCAAAAAAAAAAAAAAAAAAAAAAAAGTTGTTAATCTTTTCTGCCTGGTTTGATAATAAGTAAATAAAAAAAATAGCAAATTTGCAATACTGTTTTCAAAGTATGCAAATTACATACTTTGGGGTTACAAGAAAGTGCAAGAGTCCGAAATACCTGATAATTATTGCCACAAGGTCTAATTTCAGCTTTTTAGTATTTTACATAAAATTTATGGGGATGTTTTTATTTATAAGCCGTTTATGTAATTATTACCAGCTGCCGACATGCCATCACATGCTTAAAGGTTTGTTTGAACTTGTTACGGTAATGCTGGCATTAGTAAAATAGAAGTTTCACTAAAAAGGCTCAAAAGGCCTTTGGTTTCAGATTAACAGAAAAAAAAAAAACCCTGCCCATTCAGTAACAGAAGAACGACGCTTTCATAGTGGTAATGAGTTCTCTAGACGCTTCAGGGAAAGAAGACGACGTCCTCCTCAACATTTCCAATTTGAAGCAGAGTAACCTAAGTGATGAAGAAAACACTGACGACATCAGCTGAAACGTATTTCAGAGTAAAAGTGATCAGAGCGTCGAGAAGGTAGAAGTGTCTGTCGGCGGCGGCCTGGAAGGAGGGCGTGCGTTAAACGGCTCCCTAGTGATCAGCTGTTGAAGCAAAGCTTGCTGTAAAGGAGCCGTGGGAGCAGCTGCTTCAGCTGAACACAGTCCTACACTGATTAGTTCAAAGGCTCCTGGAAATATTAGGTTTAGGTTTCAGGTGTTTAGCGTTAACGTCACAGTAACTCGGCTGAATTCAATTTGGCTCCCGGTGCAAGAGCTCGCAAATCCAATAGTAAAATTGAAAGTGCGGTCCGTCCCATGAAGAGGCTGTCGGAATGACTTTGTCGTCGTTAAACTGAGGGAAAGCCGTCACACCGTGTAGTTTAAGTTTGACCACCTTTTGTAGCGATGCCTACGTGTCTAATTTTGAAGTGAGAAGGGAAGTAGATCTAGAGTTACCCTGCTGAGGTGACACAGTCTGCTAATAAACACGCTTGGTTTGACCGACTGGTAACTCTTATGTAAGCGTGGTAGACAGCGCCATCTTTAAAAATCATGTAATCTGGCAGGATTAATGGGACCTGGTTGAGAACAGAAATGGGGCCTGAGTGAATTTTCTATCGCCTCCTAAACTAAACAGATTTCTTACAGTTTCCGATTGAGTCAGAGTTGCAATTCACGTTAACATTAAGGCTGATTATGAACCGAATAATTCTACATTCAACAAATATTCTGTGTTTTAAAATACATAAAGCCTTTATTCACTATGTAGGAAACACAAAAAGCAGCTTTTTCAAAACTTTTCTGCCATTAGCACCCTATCAGAATAAAACAAGCATAAAAAGCAATACAATAACTCGTCAAATCTGGACTGTAATATTCTGTGCTAATTACTAATTCTTTAAAACACTGTGATTTGTTAAAGCTTTAATGTTGCTTTCCCAAAAAGATTGCTAAAATCTCTTCTACATTCCTCCAGAACAGCGTACTACAACTAAATACTATAACCAAAAGTTATTAATACTCTTGGAATATGTCAATTACACCAAAACATTTCTTCTGAGTGGAAGTAAGATAAATGTTTTGGAGGGATTCAGTCAGAGTCCCAAGTAAAGATTAGGGTAATGGCTAGGAGGCCATCCAATACGAAGATAAATCTTTAAAAATACGAGTGGAAACATGCAAAAATCTGATCAGACATTTTAAAAATGTGGCTTTTTGCAGTAAAGATCCATTTATTATTCAGAAGGACAAGATGTCTCATTTGTGGTGAATACAATTTTTAAATCTCTACTGCATTAATAATTTTGACCTTAACTGTACATGAATAAATACACCTGAAATATTAGTCAAAGACGTCAAGGTATAAAAGTGATAAAACATCACAAATTGTTCCAATCCAACTGCTTTTGAATTCAGGAAACTTTCTACCTTCTATTTTTGGCTTTTACAAAACAACAATTCAATCCTAAAGATTAAAATGCACCACAGTGGTCTGGTAGAAAGGCTCAAGCCCCCCACAGAAAACATTTTGCAAACAACGAGAGAGCAGGTGACCTCACTGATACATCCACCAATCAAGATGTGAACAAACATGACGTCGTTTCTGTGACAACGGAAATCCACCACATTACACAGCCAGAGGCAATTTCATAAGACTGTGGGAATAAATCTTTTTCCTCTTATCCCAAAGTTATTAAGGTACAATTATATAATCTTTTTTTCAAGAAATGACTCCTTAGGTAAGGAAGCTGAATCATAAATGTAACAGTGGACATATTTTGAGAATATATGTTTAGGCACAAAGATGGAAACAAGCAAATCAGAGCAGTGTAATTCAGCCTACTGCCTACAGCTTTATTCAGTAGTTATGATTTCATCACCCAGCTCCTCCCAACTGTTTGATTATTTTTAAACAACACTCAAGCTGTAAGCCCAAAGTTGGGGGCTTACTATATTTATGTAAGTGTTTGATTGTTTGAGATTGTTAACTATGGTGGTCCAGAAGGGTCAACAAAATGCAAAAGTGCAAAAACAAAAGTCATAACACAGCAACAAAAGCCCCAAAAGAAGTAATGTCCAACCAGCAGAAAGCTAAAGCTAACCCAGAATTTAGGCTGAAACAGAAGGAATGCTAAACCAGAAGTAGGCTAATGCTAAAGAAAAATTTAGGCTAAAACTGAAGTAATGCCGAAAAGAAAATGTTGCTAAAACAGAATTATTCTACAATGGAATTCAGGTTAAAACTAAATTTATGCTCAACTTAGTACCATAACTTCTGCTTTAGCATAACCTCTGTTATGGCGTTTTACTGTTGTGTTTTGGCTTTTGCATTTTATTGACCCTTCTGGAACCCGGTACTGATCAGATTGTGGTGTGGTTGCAGTAAACAGAAAAACAGAAAGATTACAGGTGAACTACTTCCCACAAAACAAGAGACTGCCAAACCTCTTCAGAAGTGGTGGCATGTTGCACGTGGACACACGGAGGTCAGAGGTCCGAGACGCAGATGGGTTTAATGTTTTGTCACAGACAAAAATCGCCCACTGATCCCAGTACAGACAACCCAGCATTCCTTGCATACAAACACCCACAGGTCAGGATGGGAGGAACCCTGCATCTGCTGAGCCGTAAATCAATAAAGCACCTATAGAGCTTATGCCGGACCCTGACCCGCGGGCCACTAACAGTTTAATATACACCACACCTGTCTCACTTTGCAACTGGCATCTTAGTCACAGCAAACATGAAGGGGCTTTGCTTTGGGGTTTTTTCCCTTCCACTGTGTATATTAAAGTAATCCTCGGTTAAATCCAGGACGGTGACTTAAATGTGTGCACATACTGGAAACTCTGAAAATTTAACTTGAATAAATGGACCATCTGGCTCCTCATTTGTGCCTGCTGTCTCTCTGCGTCTTTTCTTCTCCTAAAAACTGGTTTGGTCCAGAAGCTTTTAATCTGTCTGAGCTTTTCAAACATATTACTGGCTTTCTTTTTATTTTATTTTTTTTTAAACCAAGACAAGCCAACTCTGTATTTTTCTAAATTATCATTTCAAAAAAATTTGGGAACATTCCCTGGAAGCCTTTTTAAATCTAATTTGTTTTTCTTTGCATGAAGCGGGAGACAGTCGGAGCGGGACTACAGCTAATTATCCTTCGTCCATCCAACGTGAGCCAAACGCTGGTCCAAAACCAAAATATATACAGTTTTCAATCAGCCCTGAAACCCATAGAACAGCTCCACATTTAAATAAATGAGATTCCGCAAACTAACCTTTATTTTTTTAAACGAATATTTAAATACTTTTACTCAAAATACATTTTTTTTTTACCTTTTGCATAAAAATTGATTATGTGCTCCCTCATCCACAGTGCCCTGCAAAAGTGTTGAACTTTTCCACATTTGGTGAATTTAAAACTGAGAGCTTCTAAGTATTTTATGTGACAGAGCAACACCGATTGAAAACATAATTGTACAGTGTGAGGGAAAGAAGAGATGGGATGATATGTAAACATCTGAGCAGCGCAGCTCACCACTGTGTTCAGGCCACTTTACTCTGAAATCGCTAAATGAAATCTAGGGCAAAGCCACTCTATTAATAAACAGAAAACATCTGTCTGCACTTTTAATCTCAGCATAAATCCAGCTGTTCTGTAAAGGCTCAGAGGTTTAATAGAGAACAACTATTAGTCTTTGTGCTTCACTGTTCATTTTCTTTTTTCTTTTTTAGAAAAGTAGCAATAACACAACACTTAAACAGTGATAACAAGCACTAGTTACAATGCTTGAAGGAAATACAGCAAACATGGGCGCAAACGTGCTCTGCTCAGATGAGACCAAAAGTTGAACTTTTCAGTCTGCATGCAAAACACTACAAGTCATTCGGTCTGCATGCAAAACACAGTCATGCCGTGAGGAAAGTTTTCCTCCTGCAGGGAAAAGGAAACCTGGTTGATAGGAGGAGGGATGATAAATATGGTCCAATCCTAGAGAAAAACCAGTTACAATTGAGATTGAGGTGGATGTTTCCCTTCCATCTAGGGTTGGACAACATGGTTGAAAAACAAATCATGACATGAGGGTTTCATGTCAGTCAATATTGATAATTACTGATTAGGTTTTTGTTTTAAATATCTGGTGACGTGACCTTTCCTGTTTTATCCTCCGTTTCCCTTCAAGCTGTTGCATTCATTTTCTCCTTATTCTCCACAGCATTGATTTTTGTTTTTATTTATAAGCAGTTTTGAAGCACTGTGGAAAACATGAGACTGCTGCTGCGCAAGTTAGACAACACGTTGTTGCTAGGCAACCAAAGAGTGAGTGAGTTAGTTGACGCCACTCACCGTGAGAGGTTGAATGGCTAAAGTTTTTCCTCTGCCTACATCCCCCAGAATGCATCAGAGTTCATTGAAATGACTGAAAAGTCTATCTATTGGTATTGATTACATCATATCTATTGCGATATATATTGCTATTGATTTATTGTCCAGTCCGACAACCAACAGAACAAAAACCTTAAAAATATAGTCAGAGCTGCAACAGAATAGTTCAGGTAAAAGTCCTGATCTAAATACATTTGAGAATCCAAATAAGTAGCAGCTAACTATATAACTATATATAAAAATCACAATTGTGTTATATTTTATGTTGAAATCCTAATAAAATAAATTAAGTTGGCAATGTCGCATGAATACCGTTGTAAAGGACTGATACAGGAACTTGTGCTGTGAGTAGGTGACCTGTAAATGTGTGCTACACACCGGACTGAGAAGATCCATCCTGTTGTGTAGAACCGAGTTTGGTGGGGACCCTACCTGAGGCAGCCGGATGTGTTCTTGAAGACGGTGGTCCACTCCGCGTCCCGGGGCTTGGAGTCCTCGTTGGGTTCGTGCTCCCATCCCGAGTGAGGGATTATGACTTCGTTGGTCATGGTCTGCAGCCCGTGGTTGATGATCACCATCTTCAGGGGTTCGTAGGACGACAGATTCCAAAGGGTACCTGAGGGGGGCGGCAGAGAGGAGAAACGATACAGACATTATGTAAGAGCGAAGAGCCCAATTAGACAAAGTATGATTGTGAGAAAAAGGAAGAAACCACTGAAGATATATTCAATGACATTTGACAAAAGGTGACGTTAGGGAGGATTAAGGTAGAAAAAATGGGGAAAATTATCAGAATGAAAAGTGCAAAAAGAGGTAAAGAATGAGAAAAGAGATGCCAGGCAGCCAGAAAGGAGGAGTGGAGAGAATCGTCGACAGAAAATGAAAGTGATGCAACGTAGTGAAAGCTCAGTAGCAGACAAAGACAAGTTGAGCAGACTTCACGACTGAAATCAAAATCACATTTAGTTCTGTCTTAAACCACCCACAAACTGGACTCACCACAATGTCATATATATATAAAAGAAAATCACTAGGTGAAAATTTCACTGAAAACATGTTCACACTCGCACCGTTTTTTCGCTTTAACAGAGCTCATATACGTTAGCCAGCTTCACTACCTCGAGCGCTACTGTAACCATTTGTTTTGTAGATGCTGCGTGCGTCCAGATTATTCTCTCCCTATGAAATCGGCACCGAGAGAGATTTTACGCATCAGTCACCTTCCAAACAACACGAAGGGAGAAGCAGTGGCTGCACATCTAATCACAGAAAAATAACCTCCAGCCTATTTTACAGGAAATAAAAACAGCAAAACAAAACAAAACAAAACAAAGGAGGAGGGAACAAAAAAAAAACACAGAGACATGCAGGAAACTAGATAGAGTTTGCTTTCCACCAGAGAAGCAGGAAGATAAAGCTTAGTGAGAGAAGAAATATTTGCAAGTCGCAGAGACAAAATGTTCTGTTCCCCGGGGTTCTAACACACGCTGCAGCGATGGGACCTCTAGTTTGGAAAACAATAACGTATATTAGATTCACACAAAGATATGGATTATGACTGGAAACAGGTGGGTACAGAGGAGCTGGAAGGTCAAAAATATTCTGGTAATCTTACAAGACTGAACAGAGTTCATAAGCACTGCTGGGTAATGTCACTGTAACACCCGATGCTGTCAAAGTAGTTACTGTGGGAAGAAATGAGCTTTTCTCAGCATCAGTGAGGTGTTTAAGCAGAAATGGAAGAAGCTTTTTAAAAGGGAACTGCATTTTCTACTTCATATTGAGATGATCAGGCTGCGACATGGAGAGAGAGAGCTAAACTTCAGCAGGTAACAGGAAAACTCCATGTTTCAAAGCAGAGCAGCTCTGTTTGGACGTTCAGCCTGTCCGTCTATATGCTAATAATTTGGATTTGAAAATATCAGCAGGTCAAAAAAAAAACCAGGGGTTCAAAACAGGCCACATATCAAAGTTTTATATGAATATTTTATAGAATATTCAAAAGCTTTTTCTGTCATTGTTTCCATTGTTTGTGGGGTTTTTTTTGTCCCGTCAAATTCAGTTAATACTTTGACATACCTACAGTCATCACCGATAAATTAGAATATCTGTTCTGATGAGACTCGTTTGTCAGATCAAAAGTCCCTTTTGAAAATATCCTAAAAGCTGGCATTAAACATACTTTACATTAAGCCAACACTTCTGTATTAATATGTTTGATAAAAAAATGTGTTATGTCATGTTTTCATCAACTATATGTGAGAAATCATTATAATTAGCAGAAATTAAGGCTTTCAAATGTCCACCTGTAAAGTTTATCAATATAAGGTGTTTCTGAAATAAATGGATTTTTCAATAATACTCAAATTTATGCAGTGGCTCTGTATGTTGCAAATGAGATTTAGTGTCAAAACATGACAGTACTGGCATTTAATCCATCTCTATTGTTCCCTTCATTGTATTACTTTAAAATTTGGAATGCAAACCTAAAGTATAAGGTTTCTACATATTAAAAAAAAAACAAATAATTTGTCAGAAACTAAGGTTGATAGGGAAAAAAACGCAGTGCTTGCCTGTCTCCCTCTCTTTGCCCCCAAGCCTCATGCTTCAGAGAAATAACAGCTAAGAGCTGAAGTATTAAGATTAAACATAGATTCACACGCTTGTGCATATGCACATGCAGCCGTGCTCAATGCGTGTGTGAACGCACGTCCACAGACGCCCGCGGTGTGCGGTTGTGTTGTGCAGTTGAACAGCCGACCATTAGCAGAGCGCTGAAGCCGTCGTGCATTCTGGCACGGCTCTTTAATAAAGTTCCTGTACATTTTCCAGACGGTCAGTATTTCCTCTGTGCAGTCGTGCTCAGACACACACAAGGAAAAAAAAAGAAAAAGAAGCTGGACTAAAAATAACTCTGAATGTGTTTGAGAGAGACTGTTTTATTTGCTAAAAGGTTTGTTGAATGAATGAATGCATACAAATAGACAAGTTAGGATAAATACGCATTTTTCTGTCATTTTTTGGGTCTTTACTCCAACTTTGTCATCAAGCTAAAGAACATATCTGTCAAAAAATAGACATATTCAAAGAGTGTTATTTTTTGGGAAAACAACATATTAGCAAATGAATGGAGCAATTTCAGTAACCCTCGGGAATAAAAACTTAAATTACTGCCTGACGGACTGTATCCAGGGGCAAATTATTCCCAAAGCACAACACAACCAAAGCTAAAGTAATTACATTGCTGAATAATTGTGTGCTTTGTTCATAGTAAATTTAATACCTCTATAATTCAATATCGATTTATTTTTTTTACAGCACTTTTGTGGTATGTTTAACTTGAGCATATTGATATGCTTTCATCAGCATAATTAAAGCTTTGTTTGGACATAAAAACACCAGAACTGTGTTCATTTGTTGAATCTTTTAAAAGCAGATATCTGTCCTGAATCATCCTAATGTTGCAGTAACATTATAAACCTATTTGTAATGAATGCATTACAAATAGGTTTATAATGTTACTGCAACAACAGTAACATTATAAAGCTGTAGAAATTATATTTTGATGACAAAATAAGATTTTATTCAAATTATTTGCAGGAGCTAAGCTTCAAAACCATAAAATGTCTTCCAACACTCATATAAAGTGGTAGAACAAAAAACATTTTTACTCTAACAAACCATTTAAAAACCTGCATGACTGTTTCTGGTAAACTAATGCATTCGTTAGTCCCAGATGTTTTGCTTCAGTAATAATTCTACACAGATCCAATCAGTAAGATCGGTGCTAGACAGAAAGTACCACTGGGCCGCTGGGTCCCAATTACTCAACCTTGACTTTTTTGCTTTTTTTTTTTTTTTTTTCCAATCATGAAGCTTCTCATCACATATGTAATTAAAAGAGTGATAGGTTTTCTAATCTTCCTGTTATATATTCTCTCTTCCTTCCAATGTCATTCAGTTGTTACCCAAAGTGGAAAAGAAACATAAAAAATGAAGCCTGGATACCAACCTAGAATAAAATGATAATTAAAGTAACTGTTTCCTACCTTGCCATGTAGGTTTGGGTATTGAAAGATGGATGTTGTGTCGGAAAGGAACATGAGAAAAGACAGTGGATTTAGCAGCATATCAATGCCTGTCGCATCTTTGAAGCATGTGTACGTCATGGTTGACGTTCCCCCAGTTTGAATTATGCGTGTTTTTTTATATATATTTAAGGATTAACTGATAATCTGGGAATTAAATTTTAATGCTGCATTAGTAAGCCCAATCGGTCAGAAATTAGCAAAGGTAAGCATAAAGTAGGTGATGTTGTCAGTTTCACTTTCAGTTTTAGACATCAAGTATAACTCAGTGAGTAAATCACTATTAGTACAGAGTCACACGAGATTAAGTAGTTTTAATTAGTCATTGCTATGATATCTGATCATGTACATTTTCCAGTAGTGAATCTACCTATGAGCTAGATAGATCTGCTGTTGTTGTATCAACCTTCCAGATCACTCAGGTCTTCTGGTTCTGTTCTGCGTCTACAGAATCAAAATTAGAGAAGCAGCATTCAGCTTCTATGCTCCACAAATCTGGAAAAAAAAACTTCCAGAAAGCTGCAAAGTAGCTGAAACACTGAGTTCCTTTAAAACAAAACTAAAAACCCACCAGTTTCCAGTTGCCTTTGAACCATAATAAATGATACACTGATCAACATGTGATGTGTGTCATTGATTTTGATGATAGGACTTGATAAAAATGTAATTCTTGTTCTCAAACTGGTGACTGCATGGTGCCATTGTGACTTTTGTGTTGTGCTGTGAAGCACTTGCTGAACTGCCTTGTTGGTGAAATCTGCTGTACAGAAAAAAATATTGAAACTTGATTGATACGACATGAGGGAACTGCAGAACTCATATTGTGTAATTTCTCCAGATGTACAAAAAGTCTGTGCCAAACTGGATGTTGTCACATCAGTGTAATTGTATTATTAAGTGCAGACAAAGATGATGTTGAAGTATGTTTACCTAAGGCCCAGCATCTTCTAATATCTTTGACAAACAAGGCACAGACCCATTAATGTGATAAGGACAATAATGTTGGCCTTTCAGTCCAGCAAAAGTGTATTTACTCTCTTTCCATCAACAGAGAACTAGACATTTAGAAAGATTTAGAATATTTGCCTCAACTCTTTTGGATTTTCTGACTGAATGAGCATAGACAACGTTGAGAAAGGTTCTCCAAGAACAACAAAGAGTCTAATTTAGCCAGTCTGGTCATAATAATCACCGAATAGTCTGAAGCGTACACTGTGGAAAAATGTTTTGGGTGGCAATTCCCAATAAATCCAGGTTCCTACAACTCAGAAGCTAGTTGCTGATTAATATGACATTTTTGGATCATGGTCAAGAAACTATAAAAAAAAAAAAAAAAAAAAAAAAAACAATGAGAACTTATTAAATAAACTTGATGTATTTCATAGGAAAATACCTCAGTATATCATAGAAACTAACTAAAGTGTGTGAAAAACTACATTTCTGCCCATCCCAAAACTTTCTCCTACAACTGCAGTTGACTACTTGGCATAGTCGTCGTCCTTTTTCATATACCAACAGGAGATGCTCCAAATGCTATATTTCTATATTACCTAGACACACTGAACTGCTAACTGTGCAGCTGTACACATGGCTGAGTAAGCACCAGTGCAGAAACTGCCTCAAAGAGCCAGACAGCTTCACTTCAGCTTCTAATGTTAATTTAAACATTCCAGATGGAGGCTTAGAGCTGTGAGGCACACCGGCACCACACTAGACTGCTGTCTGTGCATCACTTTTATTCCTTAATGACAGAAAAACTATCGTGCATGATATAGTGAGGCTATACAGATCAAACAGCTTGCGTTATGAGCTCACTTTAGCGTGTGCTTTTTAAAGGTGCAGATGAGTATTAAAAAAAGTATTTGTCTCTGCCAGAATAAACTCAAAGGATTCTGAGTCAAGACGATCTATAGCGATTTATAACAAATACTGAAGGTCTGAAGATCAACTCCTCAAAGTCTTTAATGGCATAAAGGAACCTTATTCTTTTTTTTATTGGCCATTTGGGTCTCACAGAACTCTCTAACATCCATAGAAAGAAGATTAATGAACCATTTTCCAAAGACAGTCAAGGAAATCAACCAGGTCAAATTGTTTTTCGTTTTGGCTTTTAAGCAACTCATGACATTACAACAGTCTGGTCAATCAAAGTGATTGATAAAGGCAAACTCCCAGCATCTTGGTACGCTGCAGCCATAAGTTTTATGACGAGTCGAAAAAAATGTATACCTCCAAATCAATGTCACATATAAATGTTGATTTTAACATTTCTCAAAAGTATGTCAGTCTAATATTTAAGGATTGCCACTATAATGCTTTACCTTATGATAATATACCAGGGTGCATTTGGATCTGCTGGCTGTGTTCAAAAGTAACTTTTTGATACAGTCTAACTTTCATTTGATGAATTAAGTACTCAGTATAATGAAGAACTTGTACTTATTCCTCCTTCCCCACAACCGCCAATGCTGTTAACACATTCAAGGCATCTAAAGATGAAATGAACATGAAGTGTTCCTTTATGATGATGATTCACTGGTGTTCATCTCCAATCCTCAAACTTCTTCATAATTGTGTTGTCTGTCTGTCCCTTTATTATCTTAAATAATCCCACAATGCAAGCTTATAAGACAGCTGAATTGTATGAGGATAATAATGGGACATGTAAGGCAGTGAAACAGCTAAAATGACACCTTTGTATAATGATTCAATCCAAACTGAAATCCAGGTGATCCTTTCTTGTACTCACTGTAACATTCAGTCTGTTGTAGCATATATTTGGAATTGCTGAGGTTTTAAAACGGAAGTAATTGTAGAAACATTATAATATATATATTATATATAATATAAAAGTCACATACTGTATGAGATTTTACAGCTTAGAAAAATAAACTAGTTTTAACAGATGTTTTCAAGATTCTGTGGTCTATGCTGAAGTTAACTATACCAGAGTTTTGAGGCAGACACAGTGAAAGCGTAGTTGCCCCCACATTTTAATCTAGATTTCATCATATCCAAGAAAAAGTGTCATGTACACAAAAGTTCCCTTAAAGTTAAAAAAAAAAAAAAAAAAAAAAAAAAACCATCAGATGGAGCCATCCCAAGTGACACCATGAAATCCCACTAATTGTATCTTCTATTTTTATGATTCTCATTTGATGCTATGGTACTTGACAAGTTTATGCCGGTATCTACCTAATTAAAAGGAAATATAAAAATCCGGGCAAGAATGTAACAACAATCAAACATTCATATGAGCTGTGTGAGCGCTGGTATTGTGACAGATAGCAGAACATTCACGCCTGCCTGCCAGGCTGACAGCTTGATTACGTTGTGTCATTAGCATCAGATTGTGACAGGCAGTGTATTCAGTGTGCAGTCAAAACAGAGTGAGCGCAGCACCAAGATGATCTTTTTACACCATCATCCTGGTCACAAACTGTGCATAAAATGTCTACTCCATATTTCCGGCGTGGCAACATGATCCATGTTTTCAGCGGACAAGCGATAAACAGCACGCCAGTAATCCGCAAGATACACCTTCATCATCTTCGCCGTTTGTTAATATATTCCACCCTACCATGAAATTAACTGCATGATGGTTTAATTAACTCGGTGCCAGAGTGGTCCTGTCTCAACAGTACGACGGCAGCATCCGTTTCAACTACACGCATCAGACGGATTTTTTGAATTCGTCGATCTTTAAATCGCTGCTTTCAACGGTTCGGATGCGGATAAGGCAATTTGTAGAAAAGAAAGAAAGTGAGGAGTGAAAAGGTACCAGGAACCTTTTTCTGCCAGAGATGACGCATAAAGCGACACGTGGCCTCGCCAATTCTTTCCGTCCCGGCTGGTTGGCTGTCACCTCCAGTGTTCCGGCTGAAATACTGCTCAGTCCGCTGGAATCAGTCACCTCTACGCTGATCACATAAGCCTAAGGGGAGGAAAAGACATGTCTTTGCCGTGGCGGCGATCCATCAAGTCCGACAGGCATACAGCCCACTGACAGAGTGTTATTCAGGATGACAGAGCGCCGTGGAAGTGACGATCTCCATCCAGCGTCCTGTCGCTGTTTCAGGCCAGTGACTCTGGATCGGGTTTAGTCAGTTTGCTGTCCTCTGTCAGATTCTGAGAGACAGACGCCTGAGGGGAGTCCTGCCGTCTTCCAGGCACGGCTGACCCGAGGCAGAAACACCCGACCAAGCACCCGGTACAAGTGCACAACTTTGTAAATGTGTCTAATAGCTCACCTTAAACGCATTGCAGGATGAAAACTGTAGAGAGTGCCGGGGATGGCATCGCTTGTGAAAAATTCAGAGCTGCTGAATGATAGATAAAAGTGTTCAAACTGGTGTTGCACTTGCATAAATCATGACACCAACTGGGGTTTGGAAAAAGCGACAAAAAAGAAACTAACAAAAAAGTAATTGACCTCTCAATGCTGGTCTTATATAAGCATTTTTTTTTCTTTGTAAAATAGAGTCAGGATCTACAGTTTAAAAGACTTCACAAGCAACTTTGATAACCCAGTCAGACCACTTTCAAGGTCTGGAAGTGCTGTTCCTTTCTGATTTATTAATGCTGTTTATCTGCTGAGGAAACTTCTCAGGGGTAAACAGCCAAACCGGGTCGCACCGGTTTCCTTTCAAAACTAATTGAAAAACAACAAAGTCTTATTGGAAGCATGAAAACGGTGGTGTTGTGATTTCCAATTAAAAGGCCAAAATTCATCAAAGGAAGTCCGTTTGTCTTCCAGTCCTCAGTTCTTGCCTTGTTTTTTCCTTTTTACGTCCCGCCTTGGCTTTTTGTCTCTGATTGGACAGGCTGGAAAGACGGCGAGTGGGACTGGGAAGGGGACTGGAGCTGTAGCGGGGGCTAATTAAATTTTCCAGGCACCACTGGCAGACATGTTGCTCTTCAACCAGAGCTATTAACTTAGTTCTGCCCATTACGGTTCTCCTCCTCTCCTTCTGCTCTTCACCCCTCCTGCCATCCATCAACGTCACAGTGGCAATGAGGGTTGGGGGACGCAGTTTAGCAAAGGGGATGCAAAGTGCATAAAAACCGAACAAAGATGGAGACCTAAACATGCGGACTCACGCTATTGACTATATGCATACTCTCATACAAACTCGTGCATAAATGTGTATAAAGAGATTAATTAATTAAGTAGGAGTGATGCTGCCACTCCTGTACTTCATGGTTGAGGTGGTACTTCCACTTTCTTCCAATAAATGGAACAATAGCCAGCATTCCAGTTTTAATTGCATCAGTCTCCAATAAAATAAAAAATAAATAAATAAATAAAAGCTCTAAAATGTATCTATAATTGAGTGAATTTTCAAACTGTAATCTGGCTTTTTAGGTCGAACCTTCCTTCTTTCTGAGTGGCATTTCAGCTCATGTTGGTTCAGGATTATTTTCACTACAGATAACGAGTCTGCCACCATGCTCACAAGGTTTTAGGTATTGCTCTAGAGTTGATTTGGAAGTTTCACACAAAAAACTGTGTAATTAAGAATAAACACACATTCAGTGTTATATATTTATGACAAAAAAAAAAGTAATCCAGGAAATCACAATCAAATAATCAAAACCACAGGAATTGGATGCGGCTTCACTAAAGAACGTCTTAATTAGCTCTCCTGCAACAATTTGACAAACGTATTACTGTGAAAGAGTTTTAGTGTTCATCACAATTCTAATAAAGGCGTATCAAGTTGGCAACAAGGTGATGAACAAGGGGAAGCTGAATTGTTACTTGATTGCAATTGTCTTTTTCTATTTTCATTAAAAGAATAGCTGAAAATTAAATTCCAATCAATTCGTTTTATTATTTTCATTCATTTAATTTAAGATAAGTTGATGTTAAATAACCTGAAGACAGCAATCAGGTCCAATTCAGACGTCATCCATCTTCAGTTATTGATTTCTCATGTCAAATTTCCTTGTTTGTAGTCTCATATGAGCAATAAAATCTGTAGGAAATGCAGCATCAATCTGCCTCATGATCTCACTTTTCACAAAGGAATCTGCTTGAGGCCACAAGCAGCCCAGAGGCTGCTGAAACAGGAAAACAGAATTACTCTGAAAAGTAAAACGTTCTAGAAATATAAATGACTTGTCTGCATGTCTCGTGTGTGTCTGTGTGTGTGTGTGTGCGTGGATGTGTGTGTTGGAAAATGAAACCACTAGGTTCCTTCCACGTCACCCATTTCCACTAGGAGAAAACAGAGCGGTTTTTGCACAGGGCTGTGCATACTTCCACAGCAAAACCCTTAAACATATGAACTAAGAAAAGGAGAACCGTATTTAAAAAAAAAAAAAAAAAAAAAAAAACAACCTTGAATTATATTTAATTGCAGAAAAGCACGGCCAATTCCAGACAAGTGGCTGGGGACGCAAGCTGAGCCTGCATTGTGAGGAGCTGGTTTCCTGCGGAGCAATGGCCACCTAAAGCACGATAAAGAGTAAACCAGCAAGAGAACGAAAATCACCGTCTGTAGATAATGAATGAAGGAGAGGGGAAGGAAAAATTAAAAAAAAAAAAAAAAAACCAGAGACTGAGCGTGGGAGGGCTGAATAATGAGTAAGAGAGGGGGAGAAAAGCCTCCTTCCCTTCCGTCCTCCTTGTCTTGTGGTGAAGGGTTATTTTTAGCTTCAATAGGGAGCAACACGGTGCTGTAAAGGCAATCATTTCTGCAGCAGCACCGCCATCGCTCACTGCTACATCTCTGTCAAAACAAAGGAGACTCACTTATGCAAACACTCAGGCATGCATGCCCACAACGGTTCGTAAAGCGCTGGGATTATAAAGACTGGCGTCAGCGTAAATAATAGCCTGCATGTTTGTAGTTTGGGGTGACAGTCGCACAGATATTCGTATTATAATTCTGAGTCTGAGCTGTTGTCAGTGCTGGAAAGTTAACGTGACGACGACGTTCCTCCCCCTAAAGAGCATAAAAAGCAAATCCATTCCCCTCCTCCTTAAATTTCAGCATGCACTCAGTGTTTTCACTTGGCACCTACTTCACAAGGTCTGGGTATCTCACTTTAAAGTGTCTCATTTTTCACACGAGTGCACCGGGAAAAAAAAAAAAAAGAAAAGAAAAATCTCTTCTCATCTCTTCTCAGATGCCATAGTGTGTGAGTGTGTCAGGTTAAATCAGCGGGAATAAACTGAACCCACACACACACACGCGCGCACACACACACGCACGCACGCAAACACACGTATTTCCCAGCTGATTTCCACCGGAGCATCACTTCTGATTCAATAGCTTCTCCAAGAAGAATTAAAACGTCTTCGGTTATCCAATGCAGATTACAGACTTTTCTATGGGGACCAATAATTGTGTGCTCTTTGTTTTTCCTGACGGGAGATCTTCTAGCTTCCAGTCCGTCTTTCTGCTTACAGTACAGAACGCTGTGGCTTAAGTAATTAAATATCACCTTATTTGTTTCCACACACCGGCTCGGTTGGAGCGCCGTGGAGTTTCTGTGATCAAATCTGCTTCCAAAACTCGGAGCTCAGGTCATTTACAGAAACGTATCGGCTCCACGATTAGAAGAAAGAGTCATTTGCAGCTATATAGTCACACTTATTTCTTCCTAGCAACAAACTTTGATTCATGTAGCTTATTGTGAAAGAGAGAAGGAAAAAAAAATATCAATCTCGCCTGCAACACAAACCAATCACAGAAAGTAAAAGGTCTAAGCAGATATATAGATGTTAACATTGCTGTATTGCTGTAGCAGTGCTTCTCAATTCCAGTCCTCAGGGCCCCCTGCTCTGCATGTTTTAGATGTGGCTCTATTCCAGAACAGCCGATTCAGATGATTGCATGACCATCAAGTACTGCAGAAGCCTGTTAATCACCCACAGATTCAATCCAGGTGTGTAGCAGAAGGGAAACACCTAAAACATGCAGGACAGGGGGGCCTGAGGACCGGAATTGAGAAACACTTCTGTAACGTAACAAGTTTGTATCAATAACTAGGAGCACAGTGCGGCACAGAATATAAAAGATATGGCAGCCTACTGGAGAGAAATAGACAGGACTGCCAAACTAAAGAACTACTGTGTAGACATAAGGCTTCAAAGAGTAGACAAGAAGGAAAATATGTAATGTCAGTGCCAGTCGACTACACACCGATTAATCGTGGGGTTTCTCTTTTCCAAATTTATTAAGACCTTTTTCAACTATTAAACCTGGACCCTTTTTGTTTTCACTTTGGACTCTGACAAAAGGGCCCAGCAGTAACTCCTGCCGTTGGAGCAGAGTCAACCGAGTTCTCGCCAAGAAACCAAGAGCGAAAGAGAGAGTCTTTAACGTGCAATTAAAAGTTATGATTTTTAGCCTATTGATTCTGTTGCAGCAATTTCACTTTGTAACGACTATGTGAGCTTCGATGGCATGGTAATGTGCAGCTGTAGCAAACTGGAGAGAGATTTGCCAGACACACAGTTCTGAACGCCTCTGAGAGGAGAGAAGAGCGGAGACGGATCCGGTGGGGAATAAAACCCCTGTTCTTCTCCGTAAACTGATGATCATGCTACAGCGTTTATGCTGTCAAATTGAATTATAATCACAAAGAAGTTGGAGGAAATTTGTGACAGTCACAGATTTTTGATGGATAAAATATGACGGTAGCAATTTCTTCCCCCTCTGAATATAAGTCGTTTAAAACCCAAAAACAAGACTGAAGAATTTACTCTCTTTGCAGCTGTAAGCAGATGTTAATTATTTAAAGAGGCAGTATGTATTTTCCAGGCACATGGTGCCTTTTTATAGCACAATCACATAACTGTTACCTTAAGTTATGAAAATGCTTGTTATGACTTGAAAGCAATTGTACATCATAATTTAACGCCTTGAAATTGGGCCTCTGTCTCTTTAAAAACTAGTGCTTGCAGCATCGTTCCTCTATTAACCCTTGAACAATATTATTACAGGTGTTGCACTGAGAAGCAGCTTGTACAGTGATGACACAAATGTGCACCTGCACCAGGTGTTTGCTAATTTCTGCTGGCTAGTCTGAAGGAACTGAGAGATGGAGTTGCAGGCGCCAGGGCCGCCCAGGCGTTTTGCACAACTGAATGGTTGCCATGGAGATTAAAGGATTTCTCAAACATGCATGAATGAATCGAGTTCCAGGGATGTCTTGATGAAAAAATAACATTATAGCACGGTGTAAAGCTCGAAAAGTTTCATTTTATTGGGAAATATTCCTCTTACCGGTGATGAGTTCTCGGACCTCCATGTCGTTGGTCTTCCTCAGCAGACGGATGAGGGCCGGAATGCCATCACAGTTCTTGATGGCCACCTTGTTTTCATTGTCCTTGCCGTAGGAGATGTTCCGAAGTGCGCCGCAGGCTTTGCGGTGCACTTCGGATTTGGGGTGATCCAAAAGGCTGACCAGAACAGGAATCCCCTTCAGCTGGCGGACATCCTTCTTAATTTTGTCATTCTCGTAGC
The DNA here is from genome assembly GCF_001443285.1 of Poecilia latipinna. Classification (NCBI taxonomy): domain Eukaryota; kingdom Metazoa; phylum Chordata; class Actinopteri; order Cyprinodontiformes; family Poeciliidae; genus Poecilia; species Poecilia latipinna. The sequence continues at coordinate 20,616 of NW_015112850.1, forward strand.
AGAGGTGCTGCAGATAGGCGGCGGCGTTGGACTTCACCGGATCGATGGGGTGACCCAGCATGGCGATGACCTCGGGGAGATCGGGGTCCCGCCAGCGGGGGTCCTTGCGAATGCTGTCGATGGAAGGTGAACGCCGGCCGGCCATTCGGTCCAGACTGGCCATGCTGCCTCTCTCGGGCTGAGCAAGTGGTGCTGAATACATACCGTGGATGTAAGGGTGGCGCTCATCAATCAGCTCTGCCTCAATGGGGTCATCTGGGTACCCTCTGCAAGATAACAGAAGAGAGGACAGTCAAGACATGTTAGATGGAAGAGGTAAATGGAGGGCGACTTGATTTGTCTGAGAAGAATCAGACAGCCAGGGAACAGGCTAGAAGAAAAGCCAACGGAGGTGAGACTCACTGACTAATGAGGGGAAAAGGTAGAGGAGAGGACAAGGTGATCCGATGTTTGGATCTGTTCTCATCAGGTTTGTCAGCGGGGCTCTGATGGCAACCCTTTGCAATAAGCAAAATGATTTGCAGCATTCTGCTCCCTACTCCCTGTCAGCAGGCGTAACAAACATGTCAGACTTCAACAAACATCGGGTTGAAGAGAAAGCGACTAGGAGACAGGAAACGATTGCAAACCAATAGAGACAGAGCAACAACAAAAAAAAAAGTAAAAGCTTTGAGGGAAAGACCTGTGAAGTCTTTTTTTATTTTTTTTAAAGGAACCCAGAAAAAAGGATTTGATATCTCTTCCCCCAGGGGGCAGAAAAAAGAGCCAAGCAGTTCCCCCAGGGAGGACTAGGAGCCCCTACAGTGCCTGCAGGGCTCCCTTTGCTCACAGCTCAAAACACTAGCATGCAGTCACTGAAATGTTAATGACCAACACTCTGGGAGTTCTCTACTAGCATTACCCTCATTAGCAGTTCTCCTATTAGTGTTGGGGACTTAAACAGTACTGAGCTCTAACTGCTTTTCTGGTGACAGAATTAAGGAGCAAAGTGGTCCACCGAGGGGAGGGTGTGGGAGGGGGTCCTTCACTGAGCCGACATTTCCAAAGTCCCTTAGAGTCTGTTCTCTACGGTCCTCCACTCCAAAGACACTGTCATACATTCTTCATAGGAACATGGGTGACTGTATTTGTTTGAAGCCAGCGACAGGAGTGTTTGTCGGCTTTTTTTTTTTAGAACCCTTGAGAAGGCTTCCCAATTCTGACACCACATACAAAGTCAGGGAACGTTTTAAATGTTTTTTTGTTGGTTTTTTTTCTCAAAAAGGCAGAAGAAAAAAAAAAACCACACACACAGTGCTCTGTCATTAGGAGCAAAATTGAAGTGTTGTGTAGCTACACGCAGCATTTAGCATCCCTCCCCACCACCCATCCCCCAGAATGAGACTTGTTTACCCTCATTACATAATCCAGATGGTCTCCTCTCACCATCTTTCATGGTGGTTGGTGGTGTCCAAAGTCGGTTGCCGACGAGCATTTTCACATGGCGCTCCACGTTTAATGAGCTGTATGCTAATTATGTCGTTTTACAGCTTTCTCTGTGGCATTCAGCAAAAACTGGAAGGGGATCAACATGCCGTCTTACCTCGACTCTCGTGTATCCCCCTTTCAAAAAGCCACGCAGTAACATATTGGATTTTGTGGCATTTACTGTAGTTTGTGCATCTCTCTGCCACGGAAATCAATAAGAGATGAACTCCTTCCTGAACAATGTGTCAAAAATCCTAAATCCCTTTTCTGCTGGATGATAAAGAGAGATGCAGTGCCTTGCAAAAACATTGTGGCATCAACGTTTCAAGTCCAGCGTTGGTCACATGTTGACATTTTTGAAAACATTTTACAGCTACAACTCCAAACCACCTTTTGTTCCAGTTTTACCGTGTCGACCAGCTTCTATAAACTTAAATTTCTGGGTGTGCTGTGGCAGCACAGGGGTTAAGCATAACCCATGGATGGAGGCCGTAGTCCTCTATGCAGCCGTCGCAGGTTCGATTCCCGGTCTGACGACCTTTGCTGCACGTCTTTCCACATCTCTCATTACCAACTTTCCTGTCAATTAACCATCAAATAAAGGCCACGAGAGCCGATAAAACCTTTAAAAAATAAAACCTTGTATTTCTGATCATTCTTCAAGACAAATTAGCCAAAGCTCAACCAAACTAATGGACGAGAACATGTAAAGATCAGTTTTTAACTCCTGTGGCAGACTCTTGCCTAGATTTAGCTCTGGACTTTGACTAGGCCATTATAGCATATCAATATACTTTGATATGTTTGATCTAAACTGTTTTATTGTAGCTCCGACTGCATTTTAAAGGCATGTCCCACTAGAACATAGACCTATGCAATAATGCAAGAAAATGTTCTCAAAGATCAATAACTTTAAATTCTAAACATCACTTAATACTGGACATGTTAAATTTCCAAAACAGATAAAAACAACAGAAACAATAAATAAAATGAACTATAAAGTCTCTGTAAACAAAACTGTCCTTCAAAAAAATAGCTGGCTGAGACAAAAGCATCAGAGTGAAGACTTTCGTCATCCAGTTTTTGGTAGAAAGAGAGAAAGAAAAGAGAAAAACAATAAATGATGTAAGTGGAAATCATTGTGCTCCTTTTAATTTATCATGCAATTAATTAATTTATTGCATCAATAGATGCTCGCACAAAAGCTGCGGGTCTCTGTGGCTCCTCATGAGTCACCGTGGACGATTTGGTTACATCTCGGCTTCATGTCCACCTCGCCTGGATTGCCAGTTTCAGTAGATTGGTTGTTGTGCCATACTTGTCCTTTTTCAGATTCCCAGAGCTCCGTGAGATGCTTAATGCTTGGGATATTATTTTCTAACATATCTCTGCTTTAATTTTTCCCACTACTTGGTCTCCTGTGTTTCTTTGTCTTCATGATTATCTGTTCGCTAATTTTCTCTGAAAAACCTCTGGGATCGTCACAGATCATCTGTACCTACGCTGAGAAACACAGAGGGACTCTTTTAATTAAGTAACCTTTAAAGGCCATTGTTGAAGCTAGATTATGTTTAGGAGTATTAGGAGTAAAAGAGCCTGAAGGTAAATTCATGCCATGTTTTCACTTTATTCTGCAGTTTTTGGGGGTTTTTTAATGTGAAAGCTGCATTGTCTTAGTCTAGTTTGTAAAATATCTTAAACATATTTTGGTTGGTAGGGTTGTGAACATGTCGAGATGTGAATGAGTTCCAGAAATATCAAACATTTTGCAAGGCACTGGAGTTGGATCCAAAAGTTACAGAGACAGAATAGCTTTGGGGGTTGTGGAAAACAACGTTTGTGCAAATGCTTCATCCACTTCCACTTCTATGAATAACTACAAACTCTGAAGAAAACAAAGATAGCTTTAATTTAAGTAGAGCTGGCATTCCGAATGCTAACTTTGGGAAGGTTTTTTTTTTTCTTTTGTTTTGTTCTTGTTGAACAAGCTTGCGCCCGCAGCGTAGAAGGAGGGGCAAATCAAGATTCTGATTACAGAACATAATTTGGAGAGAGAACGGCGCTCTGAGGTTTGGCAAAAACACTGAGTGACATGATAGACTGCATGCAAAAAACACCAGAAAATTGCATGTGTGCGTACAGGCGCTGGTGGTTACTAAATGCACCCATGCGTACACTAAGACGTACACACGCACTCGTCACCCAAACCATCACCCAGATTTTTTTTTTTTTGTGCAGGAGAATATTGGGCCTGACAAGGCAAAGAGAGGCAGGGATAACCCGCCACAGGAAGAGCACAGTTCACAATCTCAGAGTCATCGCCGTGAAGCAGACCTGCATACATAAACCGCCACTGCTGTCACTTTTGTATCTCTATTTCTCTCCGGCTTTCTCTCTCATTATGCCCCACACTGTGGTTTTTTTTTTTTTCTTTTTTATACGGGCTTTGTCACGCAGACACATCGGCACACAGATAATATGTACAGTTGTGCGGATCGCGGCTCATTTAGATCCGGGGCCGATGCGGCGGGGCTTTTGGTAAAGCAGGCTGAGTGACGGGAATGTCAGGATTTGCATTTATATTGGCGGCATTGTGCGAACCCGGATGGCTGTATTCAGGGGATGTGAAAGGGCCCCTCTGCAGCCAACACACTCTGCCTGATTATGGCAGATCAACCTCCTCGTGTTAATCGAGCTGCTTAACATCCGTCCTGTTTGGGAGCATCCAAACTATTATTTAGGGGGCCTGCGTGGCCGCATTCATTTTGAGTCTGGAAGAAAGAGACAGTTGCACATCCTCGCTGTTCTCTCTTTCATGGTTCTTCATGTTTTCTCGGCGACTTTCATCGTCTCCCGGCTCGAGCCGTACGTGACCCTGCTCTTCTGCAGATCCATCAAAGGAGGTAAACTGAAAAGAATTACACACTCTGAAGATGTGTGCACCTCATGTGTATATACACACACACACACACACACACACACAAACATACACACACACTCACTCACACCCCTCTCTACTACATTTATGAGCTTTTCACCGATACTCCTTGGGGAATAAATTGGTCATTCTGAGCTGTGAATGATATTGTGGGGATGAGTTTGCAAGAGAAAACATGAGGAAGAAGAAGAAAAAAAACCATCTTGGTTTTTAGATGAGATTTTTCTCAACATCAAAGTGAAGTCTCAGTGTTTCATTTATAATTTAGAGGAAAGGCTTGTGAGAAACCTCAAACATATAGAATGGGATTTGAACTGGTAATATAAAGAACACCTTGAAAAAGGGTCTGGGACTCAGGAGGGAGGTTAAACCCGGGTTTGAAAGCTGGGGTGCCAGTGTAGACAGGATGGGAATGTCCAACTCTGACCAAGAGTTGAGTGAACTTTGGTTCAAACTGTGCAGATGGACCCGTGAACAAAAGCCAAAGACCTTGTGAAGATGCTGCCTGAGGTTGGTAAGACACTGTCACTAGCCACCATAAAGCGTGTCCTGTGCCAATATGGGCTGAAAGACCACTTAGTGGGGGGGAAACCATTTTTTAAAAAAAAAAAAAAAAAAAAAAAGCCAGATTGTGGTTTGAAAATGCAGACAGGGACAAAGACTTTCATTTTTAGAGACGTGTCCTGTTGTCTGACAAAACTAAAGTGGAATTGTTTGGCCATATTGACCATCGTAACATTTGGAGGAAAAAGTGGGATGCTGGTAACCCTTCGAACACCAACTGTGAAGCACAAGGGCTGGCAAAGATGTTGACATATTGAAGAAACATCTAAAAACATCATCCAAGAAGTTAAAGCTTAGGTCTTCTAAACGGACTTGCAGCCAAAGTAGTTACAAAGTGGCTTAAGGACAACATAGTCGATGTTTTGGTGTGGTCATCATAAAGCCCCGATATCAGTCCTATTGAGAATATGTGGGCAAATCTTCCTCCTTTCTGTGGGGAGGAATGGACAAGAATGCTAACAAACTACTGTGAGAAGCTTGTGGAAGGAAACCCAAAACATTTGACTCAAGACAGAGATTTTTAGGCAATGCTGCCAAGTTCATTAATGTTTTGAAGACATTAATAAATAAATCTCCGACATATTTTTGTCATTATAGTGGGAATCAGCAGAAGAAAATAATTTTGGTGATTCCGACTGATTAAACTTCAGACAGTGAAGAAGAATGTGTGTTTTTATTCAATGTATGTAAACTTTTGGTTTCAGGAGGCTTGGAAGAAAAACAGGGTCCAAATGCACATTCATGCCACGTTTTTCCAACTTCCCTTTCTCCTCACAGTTATATACTACTTTGAGTTGGCCTGTCCCACAGAACCTCAATAAAATGCAATAAAGTGGCTGTAACATCACAAAATGTGAAAGAGACTTAGGAGTACAAATATTTTTTCAAGACACTGGATGTGAGCAGAGAGGAGGTGGATCAATTGGCCAGGGTCACATCTCTTTTATGGGCCACTCGGTATATAAACATCAGTGGATTAGATTAAAACACCCCCACCCTTCTCAATTAAGTGGTGAGCAGCTATGGTCATGGGTGCATGTGTTCATATCCAAGTGTGTGTGTGTGTGTGTGTGTGTGTGTGTGTGTGTCTGTGTGACTTCTGGATACAGGTGGGGAGGTTGGAGCTGAGTGGATTGCCCAAGGAGAGATGAGCCATTAGAAATCGGCTTTAAGACGCCCCTGTGGTTTGTCACAGCACCAAAGCGGCTATTAATCACACTGGCATGAAGACACCCACACTCAGAGAGAGGTCCTCATACACACAAACTCTGTGTCATAAAGGCTGTGTCAGAGTTGGAATGTAGAGGATGCTCCGCTTGTCCAGACATAAAGGGATATAGAGATGCTCTCCCGCCACTTAGTGCTTATGTCATTATTATTACAGGCTGAATACGATAAAACAGTCAAACAAAAATTTTATTTTGTCAGATTTTCACCACCATCTTCATGCATTTATTGTGTTTATTATGGTTATCGACCAACACAAAGTAGAGCATGTATATCCAATCTTGTCCACCAATCTAGTTTACCTCACCAAAGGTCTGAAAATCATCAGTATCGGTCAAAACTGGAATCAGCAGGTCAGACTTTTCAAAGATCGGTGCACCCCTCATTTACTCCTTTTTATTCTCATATCCAAAAATAACTAATGCCATGAAAGCAAATAAGAGGTAATAAATTTATTTATATCATTGCTTCAGAGGTCATCTAATTGGTAAGTAGAGTCCACTTGTGAGTAATTTAATAAGAATACCTTTATTGGTCCACCAGGGGGTAAATTGACATTTCAGTAAAGTCCGTCCAAAAGAACAAACATAAGTCATGGGCAGACAGGTGCCTCAGGCTGCAGCCACTGGAGGCGCTGCCCTCCAACGGCTCAGTATAAATAAAGTTGCTGTGTACTGATGTTACAGAAGGCATACTTTTCAAACCCAAAGCTGTCCTCGTTGATACACTACATGTGTTGAGAATTAAAGCTGTACATGACCCGGAACAAAGCATCTTCCAAATGACATCATGCTGTGGGGTCGCTTTTCTTCAGCTCGTCTGAGCTGACAGAACGATAGATGGAGCTAAATAAAAGGTAGTTCTGGAGGAAAACCTGCAAAAGTGTTGAGATTCAGGGGGAGATTCAACTTTCAATAGAAGAATGAACCAAAAAAGACAGAGCAGAAAAAAAAGTGTCTCTACAAGATACTGACTAAAGAAGGGCTTGATAAATACACGATTTTTAGTTTGACAGAGATGTCGCTTAATGCCACCATGTCTCTACCTTAGAGAAGAGTTAAGGTCATAAAAACATTCCGCTTTACTATTACCAGCAGATGTTAAATATAAAAGTAAATGAGGCGAGGATCATAAATGCTCCATTACAGGCATGCTGAATGGCACACAGATCAAGCCAGAACATCACTGACAGCTTACTGAGTACGGAGCTTTTTTCCCCATTGCAATGCAAAGTATTTCAGCAAAATTATCAATGTTGCTTTGACACTTTCAACCAACACTCTGATTTCTGCAGAACAATCCCAAACCAGCTTGAGAATGGCTGAAGCAACATGAGAAAGTCCAATCTACACTCCTAGACCACTGGCAAAAGTGGGACATGCTCCGTTTTAAATGGGTTGTCACAATAACAGACTGGTGTAGCCATTACCTCATTAGGACGGCAACCAACACATGAATCTACTTGTGGCAGCGTTTAGAGGGCGCCGCTGGTCCGAATGCGCCACAGAGCAAAGTTAGAATTAACCCTAAAGTCTAAAAGCCAAGCAAACCCCAGCAACAAATCATCATTCCCATCGGCGTGGCGACGCACAATGGAGTCCGCTGTGGCGACAAAACAAGCGCATGGCGCCGACGCAGAAAGCCGCTTTGGTACTAAATATCACCATTTTTGTCTGTGCATAATTGAAGGCTTGCATGAAATGATAAGCTGTAATTAGAGCGCGTTAAATCTAAGATTCATTACAGCACTTCGGAGACGCTGGTCCCTTCTTGGAAGAATACTAATCACAGCCTCAGAGCTTCAGAGGCTGTGTGCTGTGGGGGGAACTGATAGTAGCTGCTCTTAGGCCGGAAAAAATGGAATTGTACTCAGGGAAGGAAATAAAGCAAATACAAAGATAAGATTGGAAAATGTATGTTTTTTTTGTGTTGTTTAAATGAGATAGATGCATGCTGGTGTTTGGGAATGCATATGAGCGACTGTGTGCCTATCCATGTGGCTGTTAGAGATGTGTTGTGACACATGTAAGGCACATTACAAATTGCCTGTCACAGCAAACGTCTCTTGGAGGAGTGACTTGTTTTCTGAAGATGGGATTTTATTGAGTGTGTGTGTGGGTATTTGACACAGGACAGTCACAAGTGTGTAATAACAGAGGCTCTGATTAGGCTTCTGCTCTCTTGCATCAATGTGAGAGCCTTTAAATCCAGTGCATTCGCTCAATTAAAGAAGCCGGAAACCTGCGTACCGTTCCGTCCTTCATGGCGACTGAAACAAACAAGTACGCTCCAGCCTCGCTCTCTTTCTTGCTCTTCAGCCCTCTTCTCTTGGAACTGGCGAGACGCCAAACATTTAACTCTCAGATTAGTGGAAAAGTGCAGAGAGCTTGAAAATATCCATCTGCTACAGATCAGTGATCAAAAAAACGTCTTTAACACACTGACTCAGCTTCAATCCCATGGTCCAATTTACTTCAGTCTGGACGTTTTCCCCCAAGCTCTCCTACGGTTGACAACAAACTGACTGAGAGCTATTAGCAGACAACAGTTGGTTTTTAGGGTTTATTGTTAGGGGCTGACAGGTCTTTTCCTGTCCCATAAGGCGAGGAGTTGTACTCCTGTCCTGAAAGTTTGCTTGAAATCCTGACACACTCCCCTATCTCCTTCCATCCTCCTCCTGTCTTGTCCCTCAAGTCATTCCTGTCTCTTAACCTCTGACACAAATGCGTGTTTAATGTCCAATCCAAGGTAATTTGTTTTTACCAAGCTTCTTTTCTTAGCAAACTGTTCAAGAAGAAGAAACATGCTTTTTGTAGCAATCTTTCTGATTCAAGAACAAGGCAATGAGACAAGCATTTAGCAAGAGTTTGCTTTTTGTTGCAAAAAACAAACTTTGGTACACAGTGTAGTGGTTAACAGTTTCTTCTTACCTGACCCTGTGCACATCGCGGAGCGGTTCCCTGTGAGTGCGGCCCCGGTTCGTCCCTGGCAGGGTCCGGCGGTTGGCAGTGGAGTAGTCGGGTTCCAGCTCGTACGGCTCCTCTTCTTCGGGCCCCAAGCTGCGACGGTCATCCTCCAAACCGTAAGGTTCGGGCTGGAATCGCTCAGGTTGTGAGCGGTTAAGATCCACTGTGCTGCTGCCCATGGGCACCTGGGGCTGCGCCACATGGCCGTAGTCGTCCTTTCTAATTGGCAGAGTGTAGCTGTTCTCTGGACGGTAGCTGTTGGGCATGTAGGGGTAGCGCGGCGGCCGGAAGTTGACGCCACGCGACAGGCTACCGTAGTTGTCCGTCAAATCTGTGTAGCCGTCGTGGAGGCCATAGTGACGGATGTACTGGCTCTCCGGTGTCTCCACATACGAGTCGTTGTAGGAGTTGTTGTAGGCGCGGGTCAGGGTAGAAGTTGCTTGGGGTGTGATGAAGCGTTCGCCTCCGTTCTTCATGTATCGTCGGTCGATGGAATCAGTGTAGCTGCTCAGAGGGGATGAGCCTTCAGGCAGAGGGAGGCCGTCTGGGCCCAGGGGGACCTGCCGAACTGTTCTGGTGGTCACCGTCTTCACCATCTTAGTCACCTGGAGAGAGGGGAAGATGCATATGTCAGACAGTGACGCAGATTTAAAGTTCTTTGCATCAAACGAATAATACTGTGGCATTTTCTGGGCAACATCTGAACAAACAAGACCCAATTAAGTCAGGTGGACGTAAAGTAGAGAAAACATCTTTATATATTTCTTTTCACTCGGATTGTCATCCTCAGAGTACTCCACAACAATGTTACTTTAAAAACACAAGTCACCATATTAGCAACAAAACACCAGGTGCAGCAAGTTTTGATACTTTCCTTCTCACTATGAAAACATTAATTTTCTTAAAGCAATGTCTGTGATACAAATTACCAATACTTTAAGAGATTTGCGCTGGGTAACCAGATGGTGACCAGCATTGGTCGACTTTCAGCTTGTTCTGATGTGAGCACATCCCAGTGTACTAACAGCTTACGAGATCAACAACAATCTTCAGTGTGGATGCTGTAACTAATGAAATTAGACTCAAAGTTAGCGATCTTCAGGATCAGTGAGGTGACGACAATAGGAAAGAGATGTGAGGAACTTAATGGGAAACTTAAAGGTGTTATGCCATGTCTGTGGTTTATTTTGGCCAAGAAAGATTTCACTGCTAACAAGAAGACAGAACAGAATACAGCTGCTTTTTTTGTTTTTGTTTTGTTGTTTTGAGCTTTCAACATCTGTATGTTATGAAATATGCTGAATAAGAAAATATCAACATGTATTTTGAAATCTCTAACTAAAGGTAATGGGCAACATTCTAAGTACACACTGAAAAAGCTCCAGAAATGCCAGCAATGCATGCTGCATTTATCTCAGTTTAAAACTAAATCAATTCAGTTTTGTTTTGAATTACTAGTAAAATCCAGTTTTCTTCTGTGACACACAAGTAGTGTGAAATCATCTCTGCTCCTACTATAAATATTTAAAGACACATGGTAGCATAATGGTTAGGAAAAAAAAAACACTATGCTGTTTTTATTTCTTCCATACATACAATATACAGCTAAACACAACAATTCAGATGAAACATTCAGATCCAGAATATTGCGCACACACAGAATGAGAGCAGACTGAGTCTCTTAGAGTTTGATGCAACAGACATGTGAATGTGCAAATGCTGCTCCACCAGACCCTACATCCTGTTAGCACTCTAGGGAAAACGTTAGCATCCCATCCTGTGGCTGGACGGGGTTGGGGGGATGAGACTACCAAACCAGAATGCATCCATTTCTGAGGCCCACTCCCTTCTTTTAGCTTAATATCTTTATATCCTCTGCTGTAGGCTGTGTGAATAGCAACGACAGACAGCAAGCACAGCTCTGTCTCCGGGCTCTCCGTTCATACAGAAAACAATTTAGGCGCCCAGTGAGTTCTCCTGTGGCCGATAATTGCCTATTTTGGCCGGGGTTATAAATTCATCTTCAAAATTAATGAGGCTGATGAAAATATATTATCGTCTGCGAATGTGCACGATTGGTGGAGTTCATGTTACCCCGGAAAAGGTGTTGGAGAGAGGTTAATTTCCACTTGATAGGAGCGGACCTGAGCTGATTGGCTCGGAAAAAGCAAACAAAAATAGCAAAAATAAAAAAAAGGTCCCTTCCCATCCCGCTAATCAAGAGGTTTAATGTTGATCAACAGCCAAGGTAATTTGTAAAGTGCTTTCTATACTATCAAATCAAAGATATAATTTCATCTTTAATCAGCAGCAGGGACAGAGAGATGCAAGATATCAGACATTACCAGGAAAAATAAACCCGTGCTACACAGGGGGCGGGGTGCCAGGAGCAGAACCGCAAACCACAGATTGGCTATTTAACATGGTATCCTCATTAACTTTGCTGAAACAAATAGAAATTTACACTGGCCTCGTTTCTTGATTACACCCTGACTGAGCTACATAACAAAGCCCATTTCAGGAACATCAAGGTTCATTTCCATGTTCCAAGTAATTACAGAGTAGTTTGTTTTCGACGCCAGTCCGCCTTGGCTTTGCACAGGTAAAGTTTAGAGCACATTTGCTGGATTCAAGTCAGCTTTAGAACGGGACAAAAATCACAATGCTAGCTCTGCAATTCACCAACTAACTTTGGCTTTTAAGGCATCCTTCCTGAACTCTAACAGTAAGTACAGCTGAAACAAGTGATTTTTACACACTGAATAAAAACGTACACCATAAACATACAGGCAAATTAGAATCACCAAAATGAACTATTTGTTAAATGCCTCAATAATGAAAAAGAGAAAATATCTCTCACTTGAGATTGATGTGGAGAAATAACTAGTTCTCAAAGATTATTGCAGATTGCTTTACTTATTGACACCATTTAAACACATGGCTGCACCAATTGTGATGGGCGATATGGACTTAAAGTTTTATTGCAACACTTTATGGTGCAATTGTAGGAACAATAAAAGTGACAATAACTATTCATTATTTCTTTTTAGTTAAGTTCATAGCTCTGACTTTATGACACAAAAATCACAGCCCCACAAATATTGCTCTTGAAAAACATTCCCATTCGTAAGAAGTGATGTGTATGACTAAGCTGGACATTCACTGCATTTAATCACATTTTAAAATGTATAGATTTATTGATAGCAGGCCTGTCGCAATAAGCAATACATCAACTAATTGCAGGATAAATTAAAACGAGTTAAATAATTTCCATTTGTATGATTTATTGTTTTTCTTTTATCTCTTTCTACCAAAAACTGGATGAAAAAAGTCTTCAGGCTGGTGCTTCACTTTTCACTAGCCCTCTATTTTTTTTTATGAAGCACAATTTTGTTTACAGAGACTTCATAATTAATTTTATTTGTTGTTTTTGATGTCTTGTTTATTTATTTTGGATATTTAAAAAGTCTTCCAGCCACAGTGTTAAATATTCATTAGAATTTAAAGTTTATTGATTTTTGAAAAACTGCTCTCGCATTGTTATGAAAATTGTCTCAAAATAATATCGTTTATCACAATAACTTCAGGACCAATTTATCATCCAGCAAAATTTGTTTTTGAGACAGGTCTAATTGATACTCTCATTGAACTGAAGAAAATAGTAAAATTAATCCCAATATTATGGACAGTAAAAGTTTTTTTAAAACATTAACTGGAATTTATCTTGACAACGATAAATTAAGATTTTCATCACAATAAGAATGTATTGCGATAAATGATGAGCGATATGACCAATAATGTCCACTCCTACATGTCCTGCATTTTCCAGAGCAACAAACTCCCAAAACTCCAAATTAATTAATATAAATACATTCATTTAATTGAGGTTGTTGCAAAGGTGTCTTTTTTCAAACTACATACAGCGTCTCTATTTTCACTTTATCTCAGATTGTTGTGAATTTGTACACACTTTGATTAGACCTAAATGTTTCTAAGACCAGATCATGTCATTGTGATCCAATACAGAAAAACTCAAACTAAAGGAGATCAATCTTTTTAATGGCGACTGTCCATTCACCAAAGCAATAAATGCAGTCTGTTTATGTTTACATTAACCTAAGAAGAAGTCATCGTTTATTCTATTTTATTATGGCTGTTAGAGGCAGAGTGGAGGGTTTGATGCTACAGCTTCCCTGCCTCGACATGCCCAGCTGGCATGTACTATTACAGCTTTTTAGGCAATCTGCAAGGGCTGCGAGCGGATCCATCACCCATTTTCAAACACCCTTTGATGTACGCCCAAGTTCACAAGATGTTAAACCATCACGCAAAGGGGAGACGAGGGACCTGGGTTTCAGAGGAATGACTGAGTTCTGCTGGAGTGGGGTAAACACCTCAAAGGGAATTGCTGAATTGGTAGTGGGAGGGATTATCCACAAATGTAGCAACTCTACTGACATTATATGGTTTAGAATACAAAAAATCTATAAAAAATTCACATCAGTAGGGAAAAAAGTTTGAAACAATCGCAGGCAGTTAGACACGGTCCTTACTAGTTTGCCAGGCTGTTAAAAATGGCGTAAAGACAGAGAACATCCATTTAAAGCAATGTAAGATGTTTTATTACCGTTTTTTAACGGGAGAATCCATGTGCATGGTGGCTGGGTAGCCGAGACAGGAGGAGGCAGTAAATCATGTTGCTATGCAAGCTGTGATGAAGCCTGCCACTGATTTTCACGCAGGCTAGAGAGCTTCTTACGAAGACTCGAACAGAAACCGCTCGTTGCTTTGTTGAAAGAATAAACAGTTCTGACTTTAAAAGCCGATTATGATCATTTACTATTTTGGGCTGAACGTTTTAACTCGCCCCCACTTTACCTGCTCAAGTGTCGGCTAGCAAGCCCGTTCGGGGGCAGTAAAATGATTTTATTTGTTTAGGTGGTATACCGCAACTCTCATTAGCTCATATCCAGAGGAGAGGAGAAGGAATGCAGCTTTTATTGGTCCAAGTCGAAAATGTCTGCTTCATAGAGACTCTCTGCCAGCAGGAAAGAGTGTCTGGACGCTGGCCAAGGGAAAGTATTTCACACTGGGGCAGCAGGATGAAAGTGGATATAATTGACTGTTTACATGCGCCCATAGACTCTACTACACATCGCGGGTCAATTGACCGTAAGCTGAATGAGCTGAGAACGTAGGGAGAATCTGTAGTTAATCTGCTTTAACAATTTTAGACTGTGCATCCCCGCATGAGGAAAACTTGATCATTAAATTTGCAGATGATACCACAGTAGTGGGATTGGTTTAACGGGAATGGTACATCAGTGCAGCGGAAATGAATCAACCAGCGTTGAGAGATTGGACAAGAGGGAAGGGATGATTATTAACTCCCAGAGGTCAAGATCCGAAGCAGCGACTCTCAGCATCACCACCCATGTAGCAGAGAGGGTGGATAAGTGTGAGTTCCTCCAAGTCCAGATTTATGATGGCCTCCTTTGATAAAAAAAAAAGAAAAAAACAAGTGTTGTCATAAAACGGAAATTGCCACCAGCATCACTCCATGCCAGAATCCTCCCAACATCCTTCAAAGCTGTGGGTCAGAGTGTGTTGACGTATTGCATCTCATCATGGTACTCAAGATGATATATGGCAGTCAGGAGGGGACTGTAGGGAGAAAATATCAGGTTACATTCTCAGGTATTTTTAGTCAAAAAATTCCATAGTTCCAGAAATTTTCCGTCATCAAGCACTAACATCTAAACCGAACTATAACATTAACCGTACCCTGACTTAAAAGCCAACCCACTGTACATTAATTGGTAAAGTTGTACAACGAACCCCCACCTATTCGCAGTTCAGTCTTTGTGGATTCACCTATTTGTTTTTTTTTTTTTCCTACGGATCGGAACGCCATAATTATTTGTGAAAAATCCTATTTGTTGATTTTTTTCGTACAGCATAGATAAGATATTTTAAAGAAAATGCAGCCTGGGAAGTTAAAATACCTAGGCACAATGATGCTTGACACACTATTGGCTGGTGTTTGCAAAGCAACCAATCCAGGAGTGTTATTGGTTTACCTTGGCGATGACACCCTGGATCCCCCAAATGCAGGAATAAGAAAGACCAAAGGTCGCAAGCTTCAGCAGCAGTAGCCAAGACAGTTTCCACTGTTCATTTTAATCCATATTAAGGTATACTGTATTTGGTGTGTGAACTATTATAAGCATTTCTAGAGGGGGAACTCAAGTATTTGTGGATTTCAGCTATCTTTGCTGCTTGTGGTTGCTAAGACCCATGAATGCAGTGGTTTCCCTTTGTATAGTTTACATTTACAAATCTGGAGAGAACCGGTTAAATATTGTACATGGACCGCAAACCTGGAGAAAATATCATCAAGTATCTTGACTGAGAATTTTTGGTGGTGTTGGTTCAAACTCTGCCGATGAATCTCTGCCACCATATAGTTTATGGTCCTGCAGAGGATAGTGAGAGGAACTGAAAAGGCCTTTGGAGGTCTCTACCTTCTGTCCAGTGTCTACTTCCTGGATGTAGCTCTGAACGTCAGAGGCTTCTCACACTGACTTCAAACTTTTTAAACGATCTTTGCGATCTTTGTGGGGGAGTTTGCTTGATGGCAGACAAACAATATCTTGTTTTTTGTTTTGTACGCCATTTGTTAAAAAAAATTGCAACATCTGTACTTGTCAGCTACGACTTACTCTGAATTGACTGCTGAACGCACCCCGTAATCTATTTACAGCAGCGTCTGCTTTTCAGTTCACTTCACATTATTCTGCTTAAAGATTTTTGCTGATAGTTTATCGCAAAAACACATGGTTACCACAGAAGCAACTTTTCTGCTGGCAGATCAAGACGACGAGAGAAGCTTCTGCGTTTCATCTTCCAGCAGTTAGACGTGGGATAACCATCAAGGAACATCGTGTTGGAATTACACAGCATGGTTAGACGTTCAGTTCCAAGGAAACAGACATGCACAGAAATACATCTGTGAGCTGCTGACAAATGATTGGAGAGGTGGAAGAGAAAAGAGGTTAAAAAACAAAACACGCGGAAGAGACGATGAGAGCGGATGGCACATTAAGAGTTGGGATGCATTCGAAGTTCACCCTCGACATTAATCTGCTTTACTCTGCAAAGTAATTTCAAGAAAACACACAACTACTCCATTCAGTAGGTTGCCAGAGCCTTTAAAGTTGTGTCCTTCCTTCCCCTTGGTTTTCAGCAAAGCCTTTGATTAGTATGATGTTTTGCTGCACGCACTGGTGTGCATTATTCCTAACAAGTTATCCCCTCCCCCCCCCACTTCACCCTCCATCCAGTGCATAAAACATGTGAGTGTGAGAAAGAGTGTAAATGTGGCCAATCCCCTCGCAGTAAACAGGCTGGAGGGCAACGGGTCCTCCCTTATGAGGGATTAGAGCTGGCTTTTTAATTACAGCTTCACAGTCCCTGGACTAGAAGCTCCACACTGTGCTCTCCACTCATCTGATGGTCTACGGGGAATGACTTACTGCAGCGATGTTGCCATCTGCATCCAAAACGCTGCACAGCAAATTTCTAATCTATGGAGGTATGTCTGAAAATGTGGAAAAAGTCCAGACTCATCTAAAGAGGGCATCTGGCACAGAGTCTTTGAGCGGTCTCGACAACTTAAAATGTATTTTTTGTTATTTGGTAACGAGTCACTGCCAGGAATGTTCTGTGAATACAGCCGACTGCCAGGGTTTAGCACAGCTTTTATGCCGTAGAGAAGAGACAAATACCAAATGTGAGTTTCCTTTTCGACCAACCTTGTGCGAGATCCTTGAGTGAGAATCCTCAAAGGTAGCAAGTTGTGTAAATACGGTAAATTCACTTCAAAATGAGACATTTCTTCTTTTCCAGGGTGTGTGGACTTAAAACAGCAGAACTCTCCCCTCTTGGCAAACAAGCAGCTTGAATAAAAAAGGATATCTCTTTTGTTGTATAAAAAAGTGGATAATGAAAAGCTTCACACCCTGAATCTAGGTTTCAAACTCATATTCTGAAACAAGAAAGGAAGTAGTTCTAATTAAGATTAATAAACATTGCCCTGGCAAATAATTAAAAATATATATATAAAGAAGCCATCAGCACTTTTAAGTTGTTTGTACTGCAGTATTTTGAGTACACTGTAGAAATAAAATAATGGCAGAGGGTCAGAAAATATGAATGATTTGTAAGAACTGTGAGAACAACATCTGCAGCTAACAGTTAGCATACTGATGCTAAGCATAGCATCTGTTTCAGAGCTTCCTATCCCTAAACTAAACTAAAACGTTGCATACTGCTAAAGTTTAAAATCTGAAATAATCAAACCAAGACGGGACAATAAAACACCAAACAGTTATTCTTTAAACACTGTTCGGATCTATTAGTCCCTTTTTTAGTTAGTGGAAACACAAATAGGGAGATTTTCTGAATGCTTTTTCACAAAAATTGTCTAACAGAGATTATTTGTGGAAAAAACCCTCTAAGTATGTTTATAGACTCTTTCAATCAATCTGTAAAAGTCAAGTCTTCAGTTTCTCCAAGAATCCTGCTGAAACCTCCCATCACATTCCTGTGAAACAAAAATCATCGACGTTCTTTTCTTATGAGCCTGATGTATGGGTACAACTTCAGAAAATTATGATTAAAAGTAAAATGTTTGACATTAACAAGTCACTCAGTAGGAAACACTCTGAACACTAAGGGAAGACAGGCAGTGTGTTAAAGACAGCAGAACAAGGACTTTCTTACCTCAAGATTCCTTTACGCAGGATTTTTGATGCACAATGCTAACAGCTTGTTGTTGTCATTAACAGTGACCAGGCTAACAGGGACAAGCATCAGTCTACAGCTCCTAAAATGATGTCTTCCTTCTTATTATGCAATCAGGACTGTTGATTCCTTAGACAGTCATTTAAAGGACAGTTTTATAGTGGCAGTATTTGATGCACGTAAAATATCATGGAGAAGTCTGATGTCACTTAAAACCAATGAAAAGGACAGGGAGCACCCCGCCCCTTCAGAATGAGTAGAGGATAACCATAACTTTTCTTTCCCTGATAAACTCTGAACCAGTTCACCAAAACGACAGGAGAATAACTTTCTACTCGAAACTGAAAGAATTTCTCTTCAGTCTGAGATTCCACAAAATGACAGGCACAGAATCCTCAGCTGATTTTATTTTTCTAAAACAAAACTTGACAGAAATTCTCCATTCTGTGTCTGCAGTGACTATTGCAGAAGTTTAAGCCCCATAAAGTGTGACTTTTCCAAAAGAAAAAAAAAGACATTTTATCTGAAGTCAATACACCTGGAAACAGACAAATATTATGAGGATGAACCTTTCCGATGCATGAAGAAGCTCGTGTGCTACATTTCACAACACATTTAAAACAGGAACACATTCAGTTAATGAGGGTATAATTTGTTAACACTTGTAGAAGTGGTGTGCAGCCTGTTAACACATTAGTCAGCATGTGGTTACAGATTATGGATGACAACTTGAACTTGTTTTCAACGCTTGTGCATTTTAGGCATTCTCCAATACATCATTGGAACGCTAAAACACATATATATCTAATTGAATTTCAATTAATTGTCTGGATTTAACGTTACAATCGTTATTAATAAATTATGCTGCATTGCCGCCCTAAAGGCGTTTTAGGCTAAGCAGAGCAAAACATGGAGAAGACAGTATTACTGGGGATAGATTATCTCGAGAGGTGGAAGCGGCAAGCTGCGATTTAAAACATGGTCAATTGTGTTAGCTTGAAAAGCCACAGACTGTGCTGTGCACGGCTGCCGTACAGTGTATGGGGCAAACATCGGTGGCATGGTGACGGAAGCCGCAGCAATACGTAAAGCCACACTCACCTTCACATTGGTTGACATGTCCTTTCAGGAGAACAACAAAACACAGTAGAGGGAAAGTCAACAAAGGGGGTTTCTGAGAAGCACACAACTGGGAGAATGATCCAAAAACTGACTGATGATAAGAAGGAGAAATAAACAGAAATAAAGCTGCGAGCACGGGGGGAGGGCCCCGCTTTCGGGAGCAGGATTACGGGATTTAGAATCCCTAATAATGGAAATCTGGGATTGCGAGCAGAGTATGCTGCTGGATGGCATTCATTTTGACACTCTGAATTCATCTGGATCCATAGGCGACATCGACGGCCGCAAATGCTATTAGGCGTCACACTAAGCGGAGAAGGGAGGGAGGCAGCTGCACTTCTTTTCGTGCCACACTGCAAAACTACAAAATCTTACCAAGCAATTTTGGTCGACTTTCTAGTGCAAATATCCTAGAACACTTGAAATAAGATAAAACAAGCAACTTTTCACCAAGATACAGGATCGTTTTAATTAAATAATTCCTTAATATTGACAAAAGAAAAAAGTTATTATTCCATTAGCAAATTATTTCTTATAACATGGGGAAAATGTGTTGTTTTTAAGACTATCACGATAACAAATGTTTCTGGACAATAAATTGTCGCAGACGTTATTGCGATAAACAATAATATTGTTGCTCTGACATCATTTTCAAGCAACATATGGTAATGACATCATAATGCCAGAACACATTCTCAAAGGTCAATAAACTTTAGATGCTTAGGAATATTTAACACTGGCTCTGGGAGGCATTTTAAATATCCAAAATAAATAAACAAATAAAATGAATGATGAAGTCTACGTAAACAAAACTGTCCTCCAAAATAAGAGCTAACTGAGACCAAATCACCAGGCTCAAGACTTTTATCATCCAGGTTTTAGTAGAAAGAGAAAAGAGGAAAAACAATAAATTATGCAGATGGAAATTATTGAACTCAACTTTAATTTAATTGATTTATTGCTTATTGCAACAGGCCAGCTTGTTATTAGTGAAATAATCTACATGAGGAACAAGTAGTTTTTCATCAGTATTAAGGAATTATTGACGAGCTCCAATGTCTGGCTGAAAAGTTACTTCTAAGATAGTTTTATCTTATAACTTTAACTTACTAAGATATTTACAACTAGAAACTAGACCAAAAATATTTGGTAAGATTTTGTGCAGTTTCAGGTTGAAAGTATATTATATATATATAATATACACAAAACACTATTCAATCGCCTCATCTATATCTAATTTCTGTCAAGGTGAAACAGAGTTACCGCATTACCTTGGTCTCTGTGCGCCGCGTGGTTCCGTCGTCGGAGGTGACCACCGAAACGTGAGACGTGGGGGTGCCGGGGTCCTCCTCTATGGTGACCGTCTCCTCCACCACCTCCTGCGGCTCCTGCATCATAGCCAGGGATGTGGCGTTACTGGGGCTCTGCTCCTGGACAAAGAGGAGGAGGGAGGGATGAATCAAAGCAATCAGGGCTCAACAAGCAGATTTTCCTAATCGCTGTTGCACAGCATGGCGGGAAAACAACTTCTAGGTAATCATCTGCTAGACATACAGCAAGATAAACCTGCATCTGTGCTGCCATAGCAACAAACCGCATTAAGATGCAGCAGAGGAGAGGCGCGTCGTGCTTAAGTCGGCTGAAAGTGAAGCGAATTAAACATAACGCCTCTCGTGATTGGAAATGCAACACGTTTGCTTTAGGTAGATAGGAAGTGTGGAAGAATGTGGAAATTAATATGAAAGAAATAAAAAGGTTTGATTACACTGAAACTGTGAGATAAATGACACGTGATCGTGACGAAGAAATAGAAAAAATAACTTTTGCATAAAATGAAAAGCAACTAAAGCAACGACTTTACATTTTTAGCTGATACTAGATGATTTGCATCCCTGCATTCTTATGGACAATATCAACTCCCAGCAAGACAACATTTCAGATATACATTGGTACTGAGTTCAGGTGTAATAATATGTTCTATTGATTGTAAGGAAATTGGGACTTTAGCTGAAATTGAACTCTACAGCTCGAGAATTTTCCCAAAAGAAATTTCCAGGAAATTTCAAGCAAACTCTCAGACGGTTTGAGAAACCCTTACAGATTTTCTCAAAACCACTAAAAGTCCACAAAATGTTCCACCTCTAGTTGGATGAATTCAACAAAATAACCAAAATGGCTTTAGTCAAAGTTTTCTGCAATCAAACTGAGCACCTGGATTTCTAATTCCGCACAAGACTCAAGTTACATACATCTGTTGACCTAACAAACATGTGCAAGTGTTCATCTAGAATCCAAGCGCAAAAAAAAGGACAAGGGAAACAGCATTCTCTGTAACGCAGACACAGCGAGTAGCAAACACCTCCCAACCCACCAATCACTGAAACTCTGTGAAAGTTGGAAGGACTATTTTTGATCCACATTTTACTGGGAGGTCATGGATTTGAAAAAACTGTCTACAGGCGACGGATGAAAGTGAGTATTGAGTTCTACATTTTCCACCTGACCTGATAAAAAAAAAAAGCCTCGAGATAGATATGCTTCCTGCTGCATTTCCAGCTGATATAAAAAAAAAAAAAAAGAAACAATAGGAAGCCAGTGTTTGGATGTGCAACGCCCTGGCGTGGACTGCTGGTGCACAAGAGTGGGACAAAATTACAGCTTTCATGATGGAGAGGGGAAGGAAGGCATTTGAGGCAATCACAGATAACCAAAACAGCACGGAGCCAAGAGAGCAAGAGGAAATCACGAGTAACGGGGAAGGCGGAGAGGCTGAAGGTGGAGAGAGGCAGAGTAGGGGAGTGAGTGGGAACTTTTTCTGATGACCTGGTAAGAGAGGAAACAGGGAGTTTGTGAACTTGTCGACCGTTCTGCTAAAAGCTGACTTAAAGGAATTGCTTTTTAAAGATGCCTGTCACATTGATGTAATGTGCCCAACTCACTAATTTCAGGGTGCTTTCACACCTGACGGTCCTGGAGACTCTGTTCGATTGGGGACTAAAGTTGCAACATTTGTTACATTTCCAGCTGCTGCCGTTCGCTTTCACACTGCACTCACTGCCAAACGAACCAAACCCTTTGAGAAACATGTTCCCCTCCTTGCCTGTGGTGGCTTGGCACCAAGAACCAGTGAAAGAAGTGACACAAAACATCAGAAGACGACACTGAGCAAAACTTCCTTCTTCACAAAATGTAAATAAAAATGGAGTGGCGTCAGATTTTAACAGTTGTAGGATTTCTCTTTTGGTCTTTGGTAAAAGACCACAAGCCAATTCTCCCAATAGTGCTAGACTCTCATGTTTGTTTTGGTTTTATTTTGATAGAAAGCGCCTTGCATTCTGGTGTCACCGTTTCCTTCTTTTGGGGCGGTTTCCGGTCCGCTTGCATCCACATATGAAACCAAACTCTGCCACAGTTCAACTGAACTGAGACCTTGGCGTTTAGGCGGACCAGAGTTCGCTTTTTCGATTGCACACACACACACACACACACACACACACACCTTTCCAAACATACCAAACTTTACAGACAAATGAACTACAACTCAGTTAACAACCAGAAATCTCATCTGAAATTTTCCTCATTTTACAAGTCCTCTGAAGCAATTAAGACACAAATCTAATCCAATGAGTCTTTTTCAATCAGCTACAAAAACCTGATGTGACGGACGAGGTGAGATCAAGGAGAAAGTTTCACAATTGTTCCTCCCCTGCGTTTTGTCGAAACTCTTCAGGTGACAGCTTGTCGAGAGAGAATGCCTGTTTTCTTCACATCTTTGAAGACACTAATAAGTGAACAGCTCTTCATTGATTGGGCAGCTTTTTTTTCCAACTTCAAAGCCCCCAAAAAGTCCTCATTGATCTCCAGTCTTTCCTGGTCAGTCAAACGTTTGCTCGTTTTAGGCTGAGGATCTCTCTGCCTAATCCCTTGGCCCTCTTGCTTCTTTGCCCCAGATGGGAAAAAGACCAGAGCTGACATTTAGGGATAAATATCACCTCATAAAGGGCATGAAAATGGACACTGTGCACCTGCTCCACTTTATCCAGTAACTCAGAGTCAATTAGAAGTCAGTTTAGCCATTAGATGTGGAAAAAAAGGTTCCAATGAGAGTTTTTTTAGTCATTAGAACCAATAATGGAACTAATGACAAACTAGGCTATCTGCTCTACTGAAAGAGACACGTTTATTTAAACAGTCAATAGCCAGCTGACGAAAAGTTGTTTTTTTTTTTAAACACCTGACCTGAGGCTAAACAGCCTCGTTCTATAGGGAGAGACCTACAGAGAGAGAAAAGGTCAGAGCTGATTAGTTCCCTGCAATCAGCATGCCTGTAATGCTCCATTCTAAATGTGAATTACCCTCCTGACCGCATGCTGGAAACAAAAACAGCCTTATTTGAGGAGTCACAAATTGCAAAATAGAGAGTGCAGTGAAAGAAACACGAGTTAACTGGATAAAGCTCGCTTTAGGCACCAAAAGGTCAGGAATATATTCTGATTATCTGGACCTACTGGGATTCACTGGCATCCAGGCAGCAACAATCTCTCCTTGAAAATGTGCTTCTACCGTAATACAGAAAAGAATTACAGCACTTCAATGGTCAGAGTCAAACGTCATGTCAACTCAACAGAGAAGCTGAATGTACTGGGTGATTGTTTGCAAGCACTGATAATCCACCTCTTTTGCTTTTGTCACTTCTCAGGAGTCAGGAATATGATTATTGGCCATTTGAAGAGATCCATAATGTTTCCTTTTTAAAACACTCTAGGATTTGGGTAAAATTTGAACTTTTTATATGTTAATCAGCTGCTTCTAGTTGTGAAAACAACACTTTGTTGTTACGGTTGCACATTATAACATCTGTAAGAGCAAAAATATGTCCGGCTGCACAGCATTCAAAACCATATGGAATAATTTTTCATAAAAGCATAAACTAAGAAAATGCAGTTGGGCTACTCCAACATGCTGCCACCACGAGCAGCACAAGTCTATAAATACTAGTAATTAGCCAATATTTACTCTGAACATAACCTAATGCTGGTCATAATATTTCAAGGAACTTTAATGTAAATAGGTTAAGGTTAGAGAGTCTTTATTTTTAAGTAAGAAAGTAGTTTTTGAGTAGTCCAGTTGTGTTGATAAGTCAGCTAATAAAAAACAAGAACACTGTCTAACAAAATAAAGCGTCCACTAACTTAAATTCATTTGTCTACTAAAAATCAATAAACAGTGTTGACATTGTCACTTGTAAACATTGTGACAATACTGCAACCAGCTAACTGCTAGTCGCTAGAAACCCTAAAACTGACACCCGTTTAATTGTTTTCAATCATGGCTCAGAGTTTTTTTTGTTGTTGTTATTTTGGTTTTTTTTTTATGGAATCCAGATCATCTTTGGTTGATACTTTCCAACAAAATCTGATATATGAAAACTCTTTTAGAAAACACGGAAGATAAGGCTTTCATTCGGTGTTCTGTTTGGCATTTGGACACCCAAAAGTTTGACAAGTATGAAAACCAGGACTTGAATTGTCCAGATTGATTGACACTTGTGAAATTTTAACTTAAAAATTGGTTGTCAGTTTTCCCCAAAACATTGCTAAAACCCATCTTGTAAAATTCATACCATCTACCACCTCATCCTGTGAACTGAATGCATCGCTACGGTAATTGAAGGATTTATGTTGCTTTGGTTAAGGATACTCTGGGTAAACTCTCCATATTCAATTACTGGGCTCCCCATTAATTAGCTACATCCCTGTGACATTGAGGGTCTTTGTAGGCTCATTGTGCAAACCCAGAGGAGGCGCAATTCAAGCAGGAGCACAACATTAAAGCAGCAGCATTCTACATTTATTTAAACCATGTAAAAGCACTGGATGGGAAGAGGTGACGGGATCCTTGGAGGGTTGTTCACTTCCTCGGTTCCCTCCTCCTCAACTCAGTGGGCATTAGGTGGGAGACTGAAGTTGAACGTGACATTACAGCCCTTAAATAAATGATTAACAGGTGTCTGGCCATGGGCTAGCTCGGCTTTTTGCCAGTCACAGGGGACAACGGGACTGATTGTGAGTCAAGGAGACTCAAGAAAGCAGTCAAGGGCAGGAGAGGTGGAGCACAGTGACTGATTTTGGATAGAGGAGTGATAAAATGGCATAAAGATCATGGAGGGGGGAATGCGATAAAGGAAGGGGGAAAGGCTTAAGCACATGCAAATGTTGGAAAAATGGTTTGTATAACCAAAAAGAAAATTTAAGGCAAGATGAGCCATTTTTTATATCAGCTACACTGTGACTTAAACATTCTCCACTGGCTACTGAGGAATGGCACCTCTTTCCTGCCCATCAAACACAGGATCTATCTCTTTAGAAAGGCCACACTCATATGGGGTATGACATAAAAAGTGGGATTATAAATATTTTCAAACACATTCCATATAAAAGTCAATTTGATGGGCAAAAAGTAAAAACAGAAACGCAGTAATGACCTGATTGTAGAAGGATACATACGCTTAGACGTATATCATATTTTATAGAACTTTTTCTCCAGTATTCAGTCTTTTTGGTTACAGACCTAAACTCAACTAAAGAGAATCTAAATCAGCTAAAAACCTCGTCTGCATCAGTAGGATTTTTTTCTTTAGCGAAATTTAGCGAGGATTTAGCGAAAGAATCAATCTCAGCTTGATTCTTTCGCTAAATCTAAAGTTTGCAAAGCATCTACAGAGGATTAGGATTTTTAATCTATAAAAGCATCAGCCAGGGCGGGATAAAAACCCCCACAGCGTTTTGAATACTCTATAGCACAGTGAATATTGTGTTATCGATATAGTGCAACAGTGGCGCTACACAAACAGAACATTTCGCCAAAACTGGAGAAACGACAAGATAGAACACAGGCAAAAAAAGGTACATTTTTGGGCAACTACTCAGAAAGTATCAACACTAAACATGACAAAAAACAACATATATACAGTAACAGGTCATAGAAGTAGCATCATGACCTGGTGTTAATGATTTTGTCAATGAAGAAGGATGTGGAAAAGAGATGTTCCAACAATCGGACGGACAGACAGACGGACGGACGGAAAACGTCATGGAGAACCAAGAAGAGCTTCTTGGGGGTTTTTCATACCTACTTCAAATTAGGTTTCTGTAATCTATTCATAGTTCTATGTAAAGAAATGTTGATATATGGTTATCTGACCCCAATGCAAAACGTCCACCAGGAGAAGGAAACTAAGAGAAGATAGTGCGTTTTGATCAGGATTTATATTTACTGGACTCATCTAGCTCAAACCAAAATCAATGGAAACGGGATGCAATACATATTTTTCATCAAATAATGTAAAGGTCAGCTTGCAAGATTTAAAGGCAAGATTTAAACATGTTTTATGAAAGTATCACTGATAACAGTTAAATTACGTAGGAAAATGATTCTAAGATTCAATGAATACAAATTAAGGTTGAGATTTGGCAAAGGACTTAATTGACTGACATTCAGTCAAGTATGAGCATGCTGATATAAATCTACAGAGAAATATTATTAATCTGTTGCATATAACCCAAGGCAGACCATCCTTAACAAGGTGTACATACTCATAGCTCAACATCAGCCACAGCAATCGATTCCCCCAGAAGATTTTGCCCTTGACAAGAGGCTCAGAACAATCTCCTGTGGGGTCCATATAATTACGATAGATCACGGACAGAAATTCAGCCCCTTCAAAGGAGCCAATCTCAACAGTAATGGATTTCCAAGCAGAAAAAAAAAGAAAAAGGAGGATAAGTAGGAATACAAAGGCAGGAGATTAAGTGATACAGTGGTGTCAATTAGCACCAACCAGCTATCTGCCATCAATTCAACCCCATTCATCATCAGTGTTCAATAAGATGGCTGGATGTTGTCTGAGAGCAGAGAGAGGGAGATAAGGAGCATCTGGGATGGTGAGTCAAAGAAAAACTTTTGTTGAACTTGAGAATGAGCCATGATTGCAGGACAGGTTGAATTGTTTTAAGTTGTGCTATCAAACAAAGAAAGTTGGATGGTTGGTTAATTACAAGAAACATATTGATATCTGGAAGTCAAATTTAGCCATTTAAAGCGCTGCATCATCTCAATACATAAAAAAAAATGAATGGAGCTCACTCTTACAACTATGACGTGAAAATTAAAATTTTGTTATATTTTACTGTATTACTGTATTTTTATTATTGACAATGTAAAAATAAACAGGTTTGTTTTGATTAATACTGACAGAACATGCATCAAGATTATTCCTGTTTATTCATGTGTCATAACCATCAAGTCAAGTTTGCAATGACAAATAAGTGGCATTTTTTAAAATAAAACATTTTTTTTCCCATATTTGAGAAATGGTCGACACACATGGTGAGACTACAAGCACTAATTGGCTGGACCTCTGTTAAGCCAGTCACTTTACAGGGGATGAATATTTACACAATCATTTGTTGAATGTTAAATATCTATATTTATTTAATTGCCATTATTTTCTGGAAAACATTTTAAATTTTGACTTTTTCTTTAAGAGGTTACCGGGTGTACATAAGAGTCTGATTACACTCAGCAGAGCAGCCACTACAAGAACGACGATGAAAGCCTCCATTTATAGCATCATTGTGGCACATCTTCACCAGGAGTCTCACGTAGACAGCGTACCGGTTTGCCAGCAGGTGTAATACTACAACTACAATCAATGCCAATAATAATGGTGGTATTAATAATGGTAGCAAAGTCAAACTGTGATAAATTGAAAAATAAACCTGTTTATTTAAGGGTAAATATGTACATGTTGGCAACAGTGATTTTTACCTGAGTTTTTATTTTATTCTGAAATTAAAATACATTGTTCTGTGTTGGACAAAGCAGTTTGAGATCCTGTACTCATGTCTTAAAAATGGAAACATACACAACTTGAATTGCACTTGGCAGGAGTTGTCAAAATCATGAAATCTGGTAAAAACATGGTTAGAAATTCTTCATGCCCCAAGTTATGGTATGTTCTGTATTTTTCTTTTCTCTACATAAAATGATGTCAATCATGATGAAACTGATCATAGCTTGAATTTAAGAAAACTGTGATTTGATATTTGTGTCTTATAGCTCACCACTAAATTAATCTTTTTTTTTTTTTGTCCATCCTTTATCTTCCACTCAGTTGACGGTTAGGCTGCCAGGGCAGAAAATAAGCAGAAAAGCCCAGACTTCCCTCTGTCCAACCACTTGGGACAGCTATTTGGTGAAATTCAAAGATGTTCCCAGCCCAGTCGAGACACATCGTCACTCCAGTGTGCTCTGGGTCTTATCCTTGGTCTCCTCCTGGCAGGGTGTGCCTGAAACACCCCACCAAGGAGTCATCCAGGAAGCATCCTAACCAGATGCTCGAGTCACCTCAACTGGATCCTCTCAATGTGGAGACTGAGTGTCTCTGAGTCCCTCCTGGATGACTGAACTTTTCACCCCATCTCTAAAGGAAAATCCAAACACCCTGCAGAGGACACTCATTTTGTCCACTTGCATCCATGATCTTATTCTTTTAGTCACTGCCCGGAGCTTGTGACCACAGATAAAGGTACGAATGTAGATCAACCGGTACATTGAGAGTACAGGCTGCACCAATGCGTCTATTGATTTCCCACTCCATGTTTCCGTCATCCGTGAACAAGACCCTGAGAAACTTGGCGCAGAAACTCATCTCAGACCCAGAGAAGGCAGTCTACCCTCTTGAAAGCTCAAGCATCATCGTCTCGGATTTGGAGGTGCTGACTTTCTTCCCAACCGCTTCACTCTTCGCTACGAAATACTGTAGTGAAAGCTGGCGGTCATGGTCTGATGAAGCCAATGGAAACACATCATGTGTAAAAAGCAGTGACCCGATCCTGAGGCCAGCAAAACGGATTTCCTCAACACCAAGAAATTCTGTCCTTAATCATTTTCTTTTATTTTCTAAAATCAAATCCAAGGTGCATATTTATGTGAAAAGACCTTGACATATTTTTCTCCAGCAGATTTATTTAATATCTAACAATTACAGAAAAGGGATAAAATTACTTTTTCATTTTGCCATTCTAAATAGAAAACCATGGTGTGCTTTGTTAAAGCCTTGCTCCAAAAATGTCATGTTAAAATTGGCATTTTCAAGACCTGAAAAGATGTGTAAATTAGGATTTACACTCACCTTTAGAATATATGAGCTTTAAAAGACCAATGAGGCATGAAAATAAACTCTCTCATAAAAACCTTAAATCAGAAAAACAGACAATGTATCATTAATTATTTCTGATAAAAGAATAACTTAATAGGTGCAAAAATCATCGCCGCAGTTAAGAGAATATCACAACAATATTAAGGCTGCACAAAGAAAAACTACATATAAACATTATCCTTAAGTTCTAAATTGAAGGAGACATATTGAGTCCAGTAAAATCAATCATCTGCAGTATATAGTTCCTATGAAGAGGGAACCATGTTTCCCATTGTAAACTACAGCAGACGTTTCCCACTCACTCCCACACGAGAGCAAAAATTAGATCTGTACGTCTCAATCGGAACGCAGCAGGAGGGAGGCTCGGGTTCTTCGCTTTCAGACGGTACACTCTGTCAGATCACCATCTGGTCAACCATTCTGGTGTGATCAGAGTCACCTTCCTTCCACACATGCAACACGCTCAGGCTCAGTCTGACCCCTGCGCTGAGACTAACAGGATTTCACTCCGGAGCCACGCCAGCAATCATTACATGGCTCTTACACAATTAATCCTCAAGCAAAGATCGCCTAGCAAACCTCGGGTCGTCCAATTTCCCATCAGCCCCTTCTGCTTCAACCACCTGCCCTACCAGCAGCTCTCCATGGCAGAGGATAATGTGATAAAGTTCTAGCAAGAATGAAAGAGACAGAGGGAGAGCGTGAGAAGGCAGTGCACTGGGGTGAAAAAGCAAATGTGAACTGTGGCCGCGTGATCCAAGCACTCGAAACAAAGAAGGTTTGTGGGATGGAGCAGGGGTGGAGAGAAAGTCAAGAAAGTGGCTAGGGGAAACTAGCAAGGGTGATGATACGTGGCAGACACCCAATACAGCGCGCTCTCTAAGGGTGAAAGAGGAGAAGGGGGCGGAATGCAGTTACGTCCAAGGTCAATGACAGGTCCAATCTCAGTTACAGCTGGGGCAGAGGCCCCCTAATACCTGGAGTAGTTCCAAGTTCAGCTGGCGCAGTGTTTATGTGTTTGGCTTTCGGTCATTTTGTGCCTTCACCACTTCTACCTTTGTAGATTTGTTCTTCAAATTCAAAATCTGCCAAAGCACCCTTTTCTCACCTGCGTCATTTTGTACCCAGCAGGGGGACGGTTTGCGCTCACTATGACAGCTGAAGATTGAAGGTAATTTTCTATTTTCAGCTCAGTTTTCTCTACGGAAAGATGGATTTGTTGATCCTAGAAATATTTACAACCATTAGTAACTCTGACTGGATCAGGGTTTCTTACCATATTTCAGAAGATTTTATGGTCATGAAGTAGAGCCAACAAGGGATGAAGTGAAAAGAGTATGAGTTGTTGAAGAGGTAAAGTGAGCCCTTGTGTTTTTAAGGGCATATTTCAACTATACAACAGCGAACTGAAAAAAACCAAAGAGGGAGGATGACGTCCTGGTGATACAACTAAGAATGATGGGAAGCTTAATATCTCCTCCGATGACTGATCCTCGGCCAAATCCGGGCCTCCGTTTTCACCTCTTTCTCGTTTGGCCTCTTAGTTTCAGACGTTGGCTTTATTTCCCTCTCCCCCCGTCTGATTCTTCTGCCTCTTCCCCGAAATCCCCCTCCTATCTCCCCCGACCCATGCATCACCCTCTGCTGATGTGCCCTTTTGTTCCTTTGCACAAGCGCTTAGAGACGGGACAAAACTTAGCCAGGACTTGACAGACGCAATTCCTTCCCGACAGGGCATCGTGAACGGCATTTAGCCCACTCAGAGTGGGCTATCTAGTGACAGACTGAAGCCCCCGTGGAACCCATGGCAACATTCGACACCACCTTAATCTCTAGAAAGACTAATATTCCCATGCAAATTGGCCAGGAGATGTTTTAAAACCTTGGACAATTTCAAACATATGCCCTCAATTACGCACCATACACACAAGCAGTCTTGCACACACGGACTCACATACCACATGTGTTTTCCTCGTATTTTATGTCCAGGAGTCAGTTTGGGGAGTCAAAGATCCAGAGAGTCACTTTAACCACGCAGCAGTCACCAAATTGGAGCAATGGGTGCAGAAATAAGTTGTGCAGTTATTTAGTAAGTGGCCAAGGAGACAAAGAGAAGAAGGCGGATAATGAAGGAAAACAAAGGAGGAGGAATCACTGGAGCTCATCGAGCAAACTAAATCAATGAGCGGCGGAGAGGGGTCAGCGCCCGCAGTCAAGGCTTGATTGTTTGGACAGCGGGTGCGGCCATGAGGAGCAGGTCAGAGAAGAATTCATCTGGCAAGGATGAAGACCAGCAGCAGCCTGGAGCGGTGGACGGGTGGTGGGCGGAGTGTGGGGTTAGGGGTGGGTTTGTCGCGATGGTGTAGCTCTGGGTTCCCACAGGGCGGCTTGTTTGCAGCGCCCCTCCTCTTAGCCTCTGGATCACTGTCAGCATGATTTTGTCAGAAGGCTGGTGACTGGAGGGGGTTGAGAGAGGCGGGGGGAGAGCCGGGGGGGGGGGGGGGGGGGGGGGGGGGGGGGGGGGGGGGGGGGGGGGGGGGGGGGGGGGGGGCCC